>NW_006159990.1:4356129-4373735 GCF_000334495.1 Tupaia belangeri chinensis | reverse complement strand
CAAAAAAAAAAAAAAAAGAATGGATATATTGTCAGAGAATATGAAAAACCAGGGAAGGTATGCTGATTTTTGAAACTATTAGATCATTATTGAACTTTGAAAGTGAAGTTTCAAGGAATGAAAGTTCTATTGCATATATTTAAGCTATCAACTAAGTAGAGAGGAAATGAAAGTATTTTTGAGATATCAGATGCAAAATAAATTCAGTTTTAGCCTTATGGGTTAACGAGTCAAGAGAGAGTTCTCTAATTACTAAGTTGCAGATATATGACCATAATTGAGAAAACTGAAGAAGGAAGAAATGCGTATTTCATTACACATAACAAAATTATTTTTTATATATTTCATTATGAAATATATAACAAAGGAAAATGTCTTAAGAACTAGAGATAATAGAACTGATTAATTTTACTACAGAAAATAGCAAAAGAAAAAAATGTATGATGAGAAAACTATAACCAAAATCAAAAGACAACTGACAAACTGTAAGAAAATATTTGTAGAGTGCATCATAGATAATGGGAGAACAAACAAGTCTTAATTGAGAGTTGAAGAACCAAAAACATGATAGACATATTAGGAAAAAATATGAGGGGTATTTAACAAATAAGAGAGTAAAAGTGGCACTTAAGCATATGAAAAGATATTCAATCTCACTCGTAGAGAAATATTAATTAAAATCAAACTGAGATTTTTTTCACTTACCAGATTTTATGTAAATGAAAAAGTATGGCAATATGTTCTGTTGGTAAGGTTGTAGATAAACAAGTAATCTCTTTACTAATGTGTATCTTTTGGTTTAATCAGAACCAAAGTGTATTCTCTCACAATTCTGGAGGACAGAATTCCAAAATCAGAAGTGTTAGCAGGGCCAGAATTCCTCTGAAGTTTCCACCAGAGAATCAGTTCTTTGCTTCTTCCAACTTCTGGTGGCTGTTGGTATTCTATAACTTGTGGCCACATCATTTCAATCTTTGCCTCTCTTGTGATTTGTACTCCTCTCTTCTCTGTCTCAAAACTTCCTCTGTACTTATCTTTAAGGACACTTGTCTTTGAATGTAAGGACAATTTGGATAATTCACAATGATCCCCTCACCTCCAAGATCCTTAATTGTACCTGCAAAAACTCATTTTTTTCAAAAAGGTAACATTCTCTTTTTCTGGAAATTAGGATGTGACATCTCTTTTTTGAGGCTGCCCTTTGACCCACTATGCTTAGCAACCTGACTTATAGAAAATCACTCTATAGTTAGACCCCTAATGGTATAAAATCACACATTGACAAGATTACCCACTAATACATTGCTTATTGCAAAATATCAAGAATGAGATAAATAGTCATACATGGAAAGATGATTGACCAGATTACTAAATTTAATAATATACAGCTATTAAAAAATAAGAAAGGACTCCATGAAATAACATGTAGTGATTTTCAGGATAAGTTCTTATGCATAAACAAAACAAAGGGAAACAGAATATCTATGTTTGTTTTTTTTTTGTTTGTTTGTTTGTTTTTACTTTTTATGGAAGAAAATAAGGGCATTAAGAAATACACTTAAATGTTGTCGTTTTGTAAAGAGAAACAAAATAATGAGATTGGTTAGTTACGGGATACAAATGAGGCAAAAAAATTGAGGGGGATGATAGTGTAGATGGCATAAGTAGGAAGTAACACTTCTCTGACTATACCTGACCTGATTGTTTAGACATTTAGAGCCATGTGAATGATGAGCATATCCCCAAAAGGTTAATATGCCTCACATCATTTATTTTAAATAAATAATTACATAAATAATTTAAAGTAACCAGAATTTAGGTGGGGAATCTCTATACGATACAGAGTATAAATCAGCTTACAGTATTACAAAGGGGTAACACAACCACCCTAGAGCCAGCCATTTCTACAGACAGCCTTACTTACATTTGTTGGACAGTAGCATAGAAAAATAAATATTCAAACTCTGGAAATGATGATTGCTACTTGGATCTCATTGTCTTCAGGCTCCTTCACTAGACAGAGCTAGGAAATATATGTATGAATATACTAACATCTTTGTTTTAGTTCTATAGATGGTACATACCCATGTCTATCTTTCTTCTTTCTTTCCCTTTTTCTTGAATTAATATTAATTATTCATGAATCCCACAGTTCTTACATTGTGGTTACTTTAGACTTAAAATATAATTCTTAAACTGTAATTTTTCTCAACAGACCAGTATGTGTATACAGTTTGCCTATTTTAAAATCTCCACTCCAAAACCCAATACAAATGTGACATTGAGAAAGTTATTTTACTGGTCTGTGCCTTAGATCCCTCATCTGCAAAATTAAATAATAGTATAACCTATCTCATTACTGTAGGATATAATGAGAGATTGAAGATAAATGACTTAAAATAGTCTCTGGCACATAGTACAGAGCTAATATTATTTCCATTGTCCAAACAGATCTTGATCAAAGATGACCTCCAAATAAAAAATAACTCTATCCTAACATCAATAGGATATTTTTTTAAATTATCTTTTTATATTGGGATAAGAATTACATTTACAGAGTACTTTCATACTAAAAACATAGATTAATGTAGTTCAACAGGTCTTATCTTTAAAAATGAAATGTCCTGTATTTATTTAGAACTTACAGTGAGGAACAACTTTTCCGTAAATTACTAGATTTCAGTTTCAACTTCACACTTTGTTTTATCCTAAGTAATAAAGTCCCTTGCCTATAGGAGTGCTAATTACCTGAAAGAGTTCTGTACATTCAAACTCCAAGTTACAGTTAATTAACTTCATTAATTTTTCATCGTAACTTGATCCCTTAAGCCGTTTTGGTTGTAATTTCTAGTAGTGTTCTTAGATAACTAATAAAGCACACACAAAAAAATATTTATATGTGTATATGTGTGTGTATATATATATATATATATATACACACACATATACACATACATAATGTTATTGCAGCTGTGACTTATATCCTTATACAGGAAGAAGCAACCAAACAAAATTTATCACTAACAGATAATAAGTTACATAAATTTCGGGGGGCGGGGAGGTGGAGAAAGGGGCAAATATAGGAGACGAAAAGAGAAACTGCAGGAAAATGAGGAGAAGTTAGAAGAAATCAAGAAAGAAAGGGGTAATGGAATAGGAAAATCTTGATGGGAATATTAAGAAAAATAGGTGATGAAAGAGAAATAATTATTTGTCAGCAGAGATAATAAATGAAAGTAGGGTGACAAGACTCAGCTCATGTGGAGGCAAGAGAGGAAAGAAATGTCTCTATATTTAAATGTTTGGACATTCTACATGAAAGTGTATATCTGAACTAACAAAAATGAAGAGTGAAGCCACATTTACTTGAAATCAGCTACAAAGCCATGCAAAAGTGATACGTGAGGGCTGTTATCCCAGTGGTTAAGGGACTGAGATTCTAGAAGCTCTTCAGAGCCTGAAGACCTGGGCTCTGGAGTTTGCAAAGATATGCATGAATGAGCAGCACTGCCATAGGGGTACTCAAATCAAGCATCTGCAGAAAGTTCAGCACTCCTTGCTCCACCCTCTCTTTCTGGAAACTAACGAGGGAATTTCTTGTCTTTATCTCTGAAGGAGAAATGTCATCGAAGATGAATAAAAATTCCAAGCCTATCTTACATGTGACTGTGGTGCCATAGTGTATTATACAGGCCCTCCACAGTTGGAGAACAGTGTGCCAAAACCGCAACATAAAAATTGGTCTGAAAATATGAAAATCTTTGGAATCCCCTTAGTAAGCAAACTGAAAACATCTCTGATGTGATTCTTCTGCAATTCTAGGGCTTCATAGATGAATAGATGGACAGAAAGATAGATAGGAGATAAATAATTAACCAGTCAAAAATTACATTTTTAGAGACTTTTGCTATAGAGTGCATGTGCTTGCTGGAGAGATAGAGAGGGACACAAGTGAGAAATCACCTTCCAGGGGAGATTAAAATGCCACAATCCCTTGTCCTCCGTTCTGCTCCCTAGATTTTGAACACGTACACACACACACTTGGCATGAATTTTAAGCCACCAGGTGTGGCACTGGAACTGTGATTGACTATGCGGGAGTCCAGCAATGTAACCGTTATGCCATTTGCTAGTCCCTAAAAAATTACTAATGCGGGACCAGCAGTTAGCGTAATGGCTATGTCGCTGGACTCCCACGTAGTCGACCGCGGTTCGAGTCCCGGACCCGGTGGCTTAAACTCACGCCGGGCGCGTGTGCGTGTGTGCCCAAGATCCCGAGAGGAGAATGGAGGAGAAGGGATTGCGGCGTGGCCATCCCCCCTGGGGGGTGATTTCCTGCTTTCTATCTCTCTGTCTCTCTCTGTCTGTCTGGCGAGCGCATGCGCCCTATAGCAAAAACCTCTCACAAAAAAAAAAAAAATTACTAATGCACAGAAAGTAAACCAAAATAAGTGTTGACAGACACAATAAATGACCTGACTAAAAATAAAAACAATTGAAATAAGAATATTAAAACTGACTACAGAGATAAAAGAAGCAATAAGCCATAAAAAAATAGCAAAATGAGGAGCCTAAATTTATAGCCAAACAACCCTAGGATTGACTATGTTTTATAGTTTAAGTTAAATAATTGATTTTAATTTCTTTGAGCTTTAATTATTTCATAGAAGTATTGGTTTATCCATCTTATAGTGTTGATATAAAAATTAAATGAGAAAATGCAGGTAAACTTCCTAGGAAATTAGAAGTACTCAATATTAATGTTCATCTTCTCATTTTTGAAAGATTAATTTAGAAGTTGAAGCTTGAAAATTCTCTTAATTTGCAATTCTTAATACAAAGACATAGCTATAGATATAATTTCTTTTTTAAGGATTTTGTCTTAGGACTCATATGCTCACTGGAGAGTGATAGAGGCAGTGACTGGGAAAGTGAGAAATCGCTTCCCAGAAGGAATGGCCACATCATAGTCCCTTCTCCTGCATTCTCCTCCTGGGATTTTGGGCAAACATACTTGTGTACCCAATGTGACTTTCAAGCTGCCGTGTCTGGCACTCAAACTGAAGTCAGCCATGTGGGAGTACAGATACCTTAACCACCATGCCACCTGCTGGCCCCTGGACTTTAAATTTTGAAACATAGATTGACTGATTATCAACATTGCAAAAATTTGATATGGATTATGGTGCCTATCAAGATACACAGTTCACTAACAACAGTCACATACAGATATTTTGTTCACTTATATACGTAAGATCTTCAGTGAGATGTGAAATATGGTCCAAATGCTTCCCTCAGGAATAGCCTTCTCTGTAAGTGAAGACAAAAGGACACCACAATTTAGTTTTATCAAATATGTTTAGAATGAATTTTGTCAAGTCCAAAATATATTCTCTTAAGTAACTGATTACACTTTCGTTATATTTACAGATAATTAGGGGAAAATTATACATTTATAGCAATTCATCCATAGATTCCTATGTATTTTAGATGTTGATTACTATAATGACTGATATCTTAGATACCACTAAATATCCAAGAAAATTTTGATTTCCTTATATTTACATTTTATAGCCAATATATAGAATTCTCTTATTTGAAATAATTTCCATTTTAGTTATTTATATTTTTGCATTTTAAGGTAGAGAAATGAATACTCTGGAAACCTTCATTTACAAATAATTTCTACTGTTATGCCTAATATTGACAGAACTTTAAAAAAGCGTGGCATGATAAATGGATATTATAGGCCTCTTTGTGCTTTACATGTTGAAGAGATTATTCTACATTTAATTTTTAAGTATATCTCTTTCTTTGGTGTCTTTTGTTATTTTTCCATGAATATTTTTTGTTCCTCTAATGTATTAAAGTGAATTATTTTATTATTAACATTCTTATTTTGAAACCCCTATTTTTTTCTTGTGTTTACCTTAATAGGTTATTAAGCATCATTCTTTTAATAAATTTTGAAAAATGTTTCCTACTATTTGGATAACCTCAAAAGGATGATCCTATCAGAGTTTATGTGTATATTGTATGTGACCTTGTTAGGTCAGAAGGGTTTATAACATTTTTTAAAATGATTCTATATTTTATTTGATTTATTATTTTTTTTTATAATTTGCTACGAGAGTTTTAAGTCAAATTTACTATAGCAGAAATAACATTTTGAAGAAATGCAATTGTAAAACTGTACTGTAAACTCTGAAGACAATAGCATTTCTGGTAAAGAACACAACACAGAAGCTTCCAGGGATATGTGTGAGTTAGATGAAGTTGCAAAAAAACATGGTACATTTTATTTTAGCTTTAGTTTTATAGATTTTCATTTCCCTCATTAGTTTTGCTGAGAAGCCCTTTTATATTTGAAAAAAATGTGGATATTTATTGAAATAAAGTGCTTAATTACCTTTTGCTAGAAAGTTTCTTAGTGGAAAATTTTAAGGTATCCTGGTCTGCTTGATGTGTTAAGTGATTTTACTGTGTTTGTATTTAACTCAATGTCTTTTCAATTAATAAAAAAAAATTGATTGATGTAATCTGGGACTGTATTATTTGGCAGGATAGTCTCTTTGAATACTTTTCATTTTGATATGCCTTTAATCATTTATTTTACATCTTCAGGTAGAGAACCATTGTTTCTGTCATAGTTTTTGGCATTACTGATATCGTTATATTATTATTTGTTTACACTTAGAGCTTTTGTAAATTTGTTTTCTTGTTTTCCAGTTCCTTTGATCTATCTCACTCTTGTTTCTAGTTCAATGTGCTTCTTTAAAAATATCTGTTAGCAGTTATTTAAATACGAACTTATAAGAGATAAATTCCTTCTGTCTCTTTGAAGAGGTTTTTATTTCTCCTTTGGTTGTAAGCAAAAGCTTATACGGGTATTCAGTTCTAGGTTCACCATCTTGATCATAGGACTTCTGCCTTTATTGTTGTTAAAAAAATTCTTCTTCCTAGCTAACGTTTCATAACATGTAGTCAATCTTTTGTTTTATTCTTCTGAGATTTAAATTTATTCTTACTTATTCTTTCGTGTCTTTATTATGTTTTGTTTATTTGAGCATTTTGTCTTAGAAATGAACAGTTTCTATTTTTGTAATACTCTCTTTCTCCCATTCTGTAGACATTTTCTTCTTCTGGAAACTTTGTGAATCCAATAAATCTATAAATATTTATTGAGAGCTACCATATTCCAAGTATCTTCTATTGGATTTATGTTGAACATTATTATTCTATCCTCCTTATCTCATAACCTATCTTTCATATTATCTATCTCTAGTTCTTTGTGCAGTATTTTAAACTATTTTTCATTAATTTTTCTTTTTTTTGGAGAGATTTTCACTGTAGGGCGCGTGCACTCGCCAGACAGACAGAGAGAGACATAGAGACAGAAAGCGAGGAATCACCCCCCAGGGGGGATGGTCACGCCGCAATCCCTTCTCCTCCATTCTCCTCTCGGGATCTTGGGCACGCACGCACACACGCCTGGTGTGAGTTTTAAGCCACTGGGTCCAGGACACAAACTGCGGTCAACTACGTGGGAGTCCAGCGACATAGCCATTACGCTAACTGCTGGTTCCTCATAATTTTTATTATTTTTTTTTAATCTTGGAGACCAGCACATAGCATAATGGTTCTGTTGCTGGACTCCCATGTAATTGAACATGCTCTGAGTCCTGCACCCAGCATCTTAAAATTCATGCTGGGTGCATGTGTGTGCCTGACCAAAATCCTGAGAGGAGACTGGAGGAGAAGGGATTTTTGTGTGGTCATGCCCTGGGTGGTGATTTCTTGCTTTCTGTCTCTTTCTGTCTCTTTGGCGAGCACATGAGCCCTATAGCAAAAACTTCTCTTAAAAAAATTAAATTAAATTAAATCCTCAGAATGCCTTCATTCACTCACCAGACAGAGGAAGCAAAAAAAAAAAAAAAAAAAAAAAAAAAAACAGAGAGAGAGAGAGAGAGAGTGAGAGAGAGAGAAAGGGAGGCACCCTCTAATAGGGTGTAGTGATGTTGTAATCCTATCTCCTCCATTTCTCCATCCTGTTGAGATTTTGGGCACACACAGACATATACGTATCTCAAATTTTTTTCTAGCTGTCTTGGCCAAGATTCAAACCATGGTTGGTCATGTGGAATCTGGTTCCCTAAACTGCTAGGCTATAGGGTTGGTCCTTGAATTATTTTTGTACTTATTAATTTTCTTTTTATATGTCTGCTTTTTTCCTAGAGAGAGTTTTAATTTTAACTAAAACAGATTTTTATTTGTAAAGGTATGATTTCATTGAAAAGATGAGAAAGGTTTAGGTTATCTGTTTCCTTCATGAGAGAGAGAGGCAGAGTGAGATCGGCACTCCCAGGATTCATATGATGATCTAACTCCAGCTTCCCTGGGCCCCAGATCAAGTGCATGTGTGTTACCAGCATGTTCAGGGAGGTTTTTAGATAGAAACCTGGAACATCCCCATGTGGGTCAGCCTCACAGAACATTGCCATTACTGCTAGGCCATGTCTGATCTCCTAATTTGATCCTCTAATTTGCATATTTTTCCACATGATTATGTAGTTTCCTTAAGAAATATCTTTTTTTAATGTCTTTTAAAATTAGCTCTAACATTCTATTAGGACATCAGGAAATTTATCAGTATGTTTCTGTGCAAAAATATGTCACGACTTTCCCAATGACCCAATATTTAAGGATAAAAATGTAAGAGTCATCACCGATTTATCTTTTTTGTTCATCCCTCTATCTAAGTTTTGAGTTTTTATCTGGTATCACCCTGATACAAGACATTATTTAATGGAACCACTTTCTACTCCCTACTGGTACCACTCTGATACAAGACACTATCAATTTGAATGTTTCATAACCTACTTTGTCTCTCTGCTTCTAATCTTGTTCCCTGGCCTACTTGTGGATTGCCAGCCTCTGTCAGAGTGAATGTTTTAAAACATAAGTCCAATTTTATTACCTCTATGTTAAAAATCTCCATCTGCTCCCACCTTCCACAATGATAGTCAGCCTTATATCATCTGGCCTCTTTTCCTTCACTTCTATTCTTAATTCCTTTTTCTTGTTCACTCAGTTCTAGCCACGTTGTCCTCCTCAATATTCCGTGTGGCATTAAATGTTGAAGATATATTGTAGTTTTATCAACTGTACTAGGGAGTAATGTTCACCTGTTGAAATATCCAATTTTTAAGACAAATAATAATGTGATTGAATATATGGAAGAAAATGAAATGAAAAAGAAAAGAAAGAAAAGAAAAGAAAAGAAAAGAAAAGAAAAGAAAAGAAAAGACAAAACAAAACAGAACAAAACAAAACCTTACCTCAGAACCTTGCTCTTGCTTTTCTTTGAAAAGAGCACTCTTCCTTGAATATTCTCATGTTCATGATCTATGACTGAATAAGAAATTATCCTAAAGTCATGGCTTTCAATTTTATATATTAATGATGCCTCTCTGATTCTTTGGAGCCACATTTGGGAGCAGCTTGATCAGGAAGTTATGCTTCAGCTCGTAATGAGCATCAGTCAAATGTTAGCTCAGGCTGTGGACATCCCAAGTCTTTCTTGGCCTTGGAGACCCACTTTCTTTTTTTTTCTTTTTCTTTTTTTTTCTTGGAGAGATTTTTACTATAGGGTGCATGTGCTCACCAAACAGACAGAGAGAGACAGAGAGACAGAAAGCAAGAAATCATCCCCTAGGGGGGATGGTCACACCGCAATCCCTTCTCCTCCGTTATCCTCTCGGGATCTTGGGCATGCATGCACAGGCGCCTGGCGTGAGTTTTAAGCCACTGGGTCCAAGACACGAACCGCGGTTGACTACGTGGGAGTCCAGCGACATAATCATTACGCTAACTGCTTTCAAGGTGTCTCCCCACATGTATGGCAAGTTGGTATTGACTATTGGTAAGAGACTTCATTTATTCTCCTTGATAACCCTTCATAAACTAGTTGAATATCTTCAAAGCTGGGTGATCTAAGAATAAACTGAAGCTACAGTATTTTTTATGACTGCATAAGAGGTCATGCACTGTCTCTTCTATGATATCAAGTCCTCCTAGTGTCATTTTCTCTGTAAGGTGTTCCTTGACTGCTCAGTTGAAAATTGCAACCTCTCCACAATCTTTGCTCGCCATTTCTTTTCCCTTACTTATGGACCCATGGCATTTATCACTTTCTATTGTAGTATGTGTTTTATTGTTAATTTTGTTTATTGTTGTCTCTCCTCAAACATAATAAAGGAACTACAAGAACCACAATCTGTTCTCCAGTATCCTCTTGGGATTGGGGATATGAATACACACATGCTTGGCTTATTTTTAGGCTGCCAGATCTGGGACTTGAGCCACAAAATCGAACATGTGGGATCCAGCCACCTTTATCACCATGCCACCAGCTGGCCTTGATCATTGAAGATTTTAAATTGGCAATTGTATTGTTCTCTATGTAGTTTCTTTTTTCTCAGATTTTCTTTTAGATTGCCTGTCTCATAGTTACACTAGTGCCTTGACTCCTATCACACTTTTAAAATATTGTACTTAAAGGGACCAGCAGTTAGCATAAAGGTTGTCGCTGGACTCCCACATAGTTGACTGAGGTTCAAGTCCTGGACCCGGTGGCTTAAACTCACGCCTGGTGCATGTGCATGCATGCCCAAGATCTCGAGAGGAGAATGGAGGAGAAGGGATTGTGGCATGGCCATCCCCCCTGGGGGGGTGATTTCTTGCTTTCTCTCTGTCTCTCTCTGTCTGTCTGGTGAGTGCACACACCCTATAGCAAAAAAAAAAAAAAAAAAAAAACCTCTCAAAAAAATATATTGTATTTAAAAAATGCTTAGGGTTGTATAAGAAAAACCTAACCCTTCTAATTGCTCTTCTCAGTTTCCTTCTTTTGAATTTCCGTATGATTTCATATATCCAGTTATTTTTCTAAACATTAATCTTTACAGAGAACTCTCTAAGATCATTCTGCCATTCTGTGAAACAGGACCTTTCAGAGGTTATGATATTGGATGTTTCAAGCTTATGTAAAATAAAAGGAATAAAGTTCCCAAATATTGTACTTTAACTTTGTCAGTTTGAAGCTCCATTACCAGAGATTTGTAGAGAGTTAGTGCTTAGACTTTACAACAGGGAACTTCCTTCTGCCTCAAAGATCGCCTTTTGTATTTATTATAGCAGCTATTATATAGCAGGTGCTGTTTCAAGGATATATGGTGAGCAAGTGCTATGGGACTTAGACACTATGGTGATCAGTGACAGGGTTTTACAAAACTGGTGGAATCACACATTACTATCTCACTGTCCTAGTACCCCATTCTGGCCTCTTGCCTTTTGGCTCTGTGAGTTATTTTGGAATCTCTTTACTTGTTTCCCAGGCAAGGTACTCTTTTGTATGCATATAAGAACTGGTCTGTGTAGACCACTGTTCAGTAGCTGTCATTATGTAGAACATTTTCTTACGGTTTCTCATATGTGACTATAATTGTTCCCTGTCTTCTAATACAGGTACAGAATTTTCTCTATCTATGTATTTAGATAGTAATTTTAATATGATTTTGAGGTAGAAATAGATGTGTGTGTTTCATTTATTACTTAATCAAGAAATCATCTTCTTGTACCTAAGGTATCACAAACTGTCTTATCCTAAGAAGTTCTTTCTTAATTTTTCACCACAGCTACCTATGTTTTTTTCTTAGAGAACTTAAACAAGTTGAAATTAATTGCTTACTTTTTTTTTTTTATCCTCTTCAATGTTGAAAGTTTCTAATGTTTAGAAAGTCTGCATGTTTTCTTTGTTTTATTATCTCCACTGCCTAGTATAGTGCATGGAAGTCAATAGGAATGCTAATAACACATATCCATAAAATGAAGGAGTAGGGACAGCGGGTGGCATGGTGGGTGGTTAAGGTGTTGGACTCCCAGTGGTCAACTGAAGTTCGAGTCCTGGACCCAGCGACTTGAATCATGCTCGGCACATGTGCGTGCATGCTCAAAAATTCCAAGAGGAGAATTGAAGAGAAGGGATTGTGGTGTGGCTATCCCCCAAGGAATGATTTCTTGCTTTCTGTCTCTCTGGCGAGTCCATGCACCCTATAGCAAAAAAACTCTAAATAAATAAATAAAGGAGAAATGGAAATTGCAGACAAAATCCCAGCCATATGAGGTGGATAAGATAAACTGCTGATTTAGTCTACTCTACATCAAGCTGCAGACCTTCACAACCCTTGGTTTTAAATGTGCTCATTTTGCGGTATTCATATCTTGAGGTGATAAGCAGAAATACGAAAACACAAGGAAATGCATCTAATTTTAGCTTCTCAGAAAAAGCTGAAGGAGTGAGTGTTATTTAATCTGGCAAAATTAATTCAACTTATGATGTAAATATATACACTATTATAAAATTTAATAATAAAACTGATCCCATTTTCTCAATCTTTATTAAAGACATAGCAAAAAGAATTGGCCTTTACTAGTATGGAAAAATAAAAACTGAAGTACAACAACTAAAAACTTCACAGTCAAATATTTAATGACAAGAAAAATTGCCAAAGGGCATTATAGAATATTCTTTTTAATTTTTTTCCAGTATTCTTTAGAAAAGAAGTATAAGTTTGGTGTTATAGATACAGCTTTTGTAAAGTCAAATCATCTCAAAATTTCTTTCAGATGTAGAAATAAACCAGAGTAAAATCTTTTAGACACATTTTTGACATAAGCTAAATGTAAGCCTAGAATAATTTGCTAAATGTCACAAGAGAGGAAAAAAAATAGTTAGAATAAATAGCTGCCTTTAAGCTTAACCATAGTGTTTTCTTATATCTGTGCTTTTAAAAAAATTACCCCTGCTAGCTAACAGAACACATTAAATCAAAAGGATTTAGCATTGTGGTTAATGTCTTGTTCTTTATGATCTGCATGAGCTTAGATATTACAGCACATATTTTACATATGTAATTCTGCTTTGGGACTACTTTAAAACCCATGTACAATATGCTGAATTAATAATGCTTGTAAGTGTAATATATATACAGAGAGTTTGAAAAACTCTTGATGAAAGGTGATATATATTTATGAGGTGCCAGATGTTTGCCTTTAAAAGTAATTTTTATTAACCCGCACTATTGAGATTTCTATTGAAGTGGTCTCTTTGTGGTAGTATATTGTGTAAAATATGTTCTGTGAGACCTAGGCACAATGGGGTGAGTAAAAGAATAAGTACCTGTCTAAATTTTATGTATTTAAAAAAATTGGGCCATTGGGGTGCCTCTCTAATGCAGGTGCAGTGGATTAGACAGAAAACAATAAAAATAGTTATATATTTCATATACAACTGCAGGTGTTAAAGTGTACATATTGTTATTTTAAATATTTTATTTTCTTTTTATTATGGATGTAATCATGATATCATATGCTTATATATCATATTTTTTCTGAAGTCTTTAAAACACATTGCAGTCATTATTTTATATTTCATAACCACACAAGAGGGAGTCAGGGACAAGTATTATCACCCTACTTTACCGACAGGTAACTGGTTACCAGATAGCTGCTCTCTAAATGTCTCCAGTATATTTTCAAGTGATTTGTTAGAGACTTTCCTCTCTGGCCCTCCACAGCATGTGTCCACCTATCTATTTTTGTTCCTGTTGACCACCAGGGTCTCCACTCTAGGGACTGCCCAGTTGCTATGACTAGCACACTCAGGGAAGTGTTCATTTCTTCTCACACACAAGGACTAATCCACAGTGCAATTTTTTAAAAGTTCATTTTATTTCTTTCATGAGAGGGAGTGGAGGAGAGTAAATGGGAGAAAAAGAGACAAGTTCTCATCAAGTGTGAGTGAGATCCCCTCTCTCCAACCCTCCAGTTCTAGATCTTGGGCACCCACATGGTGTGTTTCAGGTGGACTCGAGATCTGAACCTAACATTAGCTATGTGGTTTCCAGCACTGCAGATCTGTATAGTATCGCCTGTGACACTGAGGCTGAGCACTACACAACACATTTTAATAAAAGTTTACTAAACATTTGGGAAAGTAGAGATAAGTAACAAAGTGACTACTTCTACAACTGCCCAGGTGCAGGCCTGACACAGATCCTCTCTATTGGTCTGCTTCCTGTCCCACCCCTGACCTCCTTCCTCTGACCGGGGCAGTTCACCTCAGAGTTTAACATATGCTGACTCCAGACTCAAGAAAGAGCAGAATGCATTTTCTTCTCATAATCTAAAATTCACATCCAAAGGTCCCAGAATTAATTTTTTTCCAGGACAGAAGTTTCCATTTCTCTTAAAGAAAACAGCATCCTTCTCTATAGGACTGTATTTCATCATATGGCCAGAATACTGAGTTCACATAATATTTCAAATCACTGTGCCTGGGCTTGTCTGGCCTTGAATAGTTCTATGTACATACGTGATAGCAACAGCCTGGCCAGATGTGACTGTACCTAATTCTACTTCTCCTCATTAGGAAGTGAGTACTTACTGGTGTTCAGTTTCACTTGGGTCTCCTTATTTTTATTTATTTATTTTTATGATATGTGATCCTAGGGATGTGTGAGAGCAGACACCTCATCAAGACTCTGAAGTTCTAAGCATCATCCGTATACACACTGGGAAACATTGGAGTCTCATGTCAGTCAGCATTCTTTCATTCAATTACTGCTTAAACATTTGCTTAACTATGTGTCTCTGTGAATGTGATAGGTATTGAGTCACACCACAAAAGCAAATTAAACAAGATTCCTGCCCTCAGTCATCTTTCAGTTAAGATACAGTAAATCATAATTACCCAATTTCTTCTGATTTCATGATGTGTTAAAGTTTCCATCTACAGATGAACTCTTCTCCACTGAGTATTAACTATCCAGAAGGGACAGTTGCTCAGGCACTCCAACAAGGAATGGTCATTACTTATTCCCACAGCCTCTCTCTCTTCACCCCCTGCATCCTTCTCTGGAAAAGTCTAAAGCCATACTTTTAATAGTCTCTTTACCTGAGGACTGTCTGGTGGCACAATGGTAAAATTCAGTGCTCTGGGAGGATGGCCCACATTGGGAGGGTTCCAGGCTGGAGTATAGATGTCCCTGAAGATGTCCAGCATAGGCCTAGCCTGATCCAACCTGGCTAAAGCTAGGAGTGGATTATGGCATTAAGACCCTGTTAGGGGTTCTATTTGTTTCCCTGCCTCTCTGTCTCTCTGTCTCCCACTTTCTCTGTTTCTCTTTCTGATCATAAAATGAATAAAAACTTAAATAAAAAGAAAAGTCTCTTTACCTATACAATGACTTGCAGCTTCATTCATAGTACTACTTGCTCCAACTTATCTAGAAAACTAGAGACAACAAGAGTATACAGTGTTGGGGGACCAGCAGATGGCGTAATGGTTATGTGGCCAGACTTCTACAAAATTGAACGCAGTTCGAGTCTTGGACCCAGTACCTTAAAATGTGTGCCGGGTGCATGTGTGCAATCCCAAGATCCTGAGAGGAGAATGAAGGAGAAGGGATTGCAGCGTGACCATCCTCCCTGGGGTGGGGTTGTGGGAGTGATTTCTCACTTTCTGTCTCTCTGTCTCTCTCTGTTTGTCCAGCGAGCACACATGCCCAAAATCTCTCTCAAAAATAAATAAATAAAATAAATAAATAAATAAATAAATAAAGAGTATAGACAGCATTGCATCTGTGAACTATTCCAAAACAAGGTAAAGATTTTTCTGACTGTTAGCCCCACAGTAAACTTAAAATGAACAATGAGAGGCTATCAAGTGGCATGGTGGTTAAGGCACTAGACTCCTACATGGCTGACCATGGTTCAAATCCAGGACTTAGTGGCTTTCTTTTTCACTTTCCCTTTTTTCTCTCTCTTTGGCTTGCTTTTTCACTTTCCCTTTTTTCTCTCTCTTTCTCTCTCTGATCAAATGATTAAAATAGTAATAATCATGAATAAAAAAAAATTCTGAAGAAAATTAACAATAAACACAAAATTATGTGAAAATGATGACTGAGTTTCTTTTATGGATATTCTTAGGGAAATATAAGATGGGAAAAGTGTTCTTAATTGGCACTATCTTCCCTCTTACACAAATAAAACCTTATCTTTGTGCATAATGATTACAATCATTTTATGTTTTAGAATATTCCATAGTTTATTATGACAATAATGAATTCAAAATAGGAAAAATACTGAAAAATTGAGTTTTTTGAGTTAACAAAATAAGCACAACTTAAAGTAACAAGATGGATTTCTTTAGAAATCTTATCATGTAAAATACATTACTATCTTTACATGTCAAAAAGTTGTTTTGCTTTCTTATCTTTATATAACTTAGTGGATTCATGACATCTCATATCAGAAAGTGATTTAGAAGTCCTTTTATTCTAACTCTCACTGAACACAGAAATCTCTTCATGTCCAACATGGAAACACTATTGTCTTTATTTGAACACCTAACAAAGGAAATTTCATGTTTTTGAGGCAGTTCACTTCAATATTGGGCAGCCCTGATGGTTGTCAGGAGTTCTCCAGTGTATCTGAGAATATGCCCTTTTGTCTCCCAAACATAGTGTATTCCATGCTACCTCTTTACATATTTGAAAAGAGAAATAGTGTACCCTCCTCTGCGCCCCCCTTTCCTTGTTAAAATGGCAAGGGGAGAACATGTTATCTCGGGCAGAGGAAACACTATGTGCAACATGCAGAGCAAATGCCTTATGAATCATGCTAACAGCACTGGTTAGAATGTGGAATACATGAGAAATAGTAAAAGGAAATAGAAAATAAGTGGAAAATGATTGTGAATTCTTGTAGGCAAGGAGATAATTGATAATTTTACTTTTTAAGACAGGATAATAGTATGATCAGTGATCTGGTTCAGAGATTTCTACTAGAAATGATCAATCCTGTAGAGCCTGGTCCCCAGTTTTCCAAATACTTGGCAGATTTTCCTTTCATATATTACCCTTTCTGCATTCCAGCCCTTATATAATCCCATCTCCTAGAGTGTAAACTGGAATTGGTACCTTGATTCTAACCAACAGTAGTACTAGGATGTCACTTCCATGATTAGGATAAAAAAGATTGTAACTGCCTTCTTCAGAGCAGTCTCTCAATTTTCTTCCAGCTTGTATGCTTTCCTGAGGCAAGCTGGCAACTTGGAGAAGCCCTCATGTGATGAACTGAGAGTGGTCTCTGAATGAGAATGTACAGAAGACCTGAGTTGTTGGTCCATGAACTTACAAAGAACTAAATCCTGCCAACAACCATGTGAACTTGGAAGTAGATCTTTCTCCAGGTAAGCCTTGAGATGACTACATCCTAGTTGACACATGGATTATAGCCTATAAAATAACCTTGAAATAGAGAACTCAGCTAAGCCAGGCCTGGATTCTTGACCTAAGGATTAGGCAATAAATGTATGTTATTTTAAACTGCTAACTTTAGTGGTAAGTTGTTTTGGAGTGATAGTAACTAGCATAGAGGATCCTGTGTGATATTTGAAAGTGTATACTAACTTAAGTAGCTATCGTGAACCTCCTGGAGAGCCAAAGGAGAGCTTAATCTGATGCACCAGTTGCGACAATTACATA
>NW_006159990.1:4322695-4352687 GCF_000334495.1 Tupaia belangeri chinensis | reverse complement strand
GGTTGTGGATTTGAATTTTTATTTTGGCCTGGGAATATTTACACAATTCACTCATGCTCAACAGTAAAACATAGAACTGTGTCATTGGGACTGAGGTAATATTGACAGTAAAACAAAATACTACTGTATTCCTAAAGAGCACACTTTATAAATTTTTATGAGGGTTTTATAGATGCAAAGCATGTGCAAGGCTAAAATGTTCAAATTATTTTGTGTGTGTCTTATTTTTCAATCTGGCAGATCAGCTAAATAAAGGCTCTACTTGGGACCACAAACAATTAAAATAAAGGTTAGACCTTACTTTTTTCATGTGTTCTTGCTACCAATTTTTTAAGCAAAAAATTTACAGAAGAGATCTTTGACACTGTAGCCAAAAACAAAGAAACTAAAAAACTACAAGGAAAACAAAATAAAGAGCTAACAAACCAAATCAGACTCCTTTATCTTATTTGTCTAGTCCAAAACATTGTTGTTCAGTTATTTTGAATATTATTTTTTAACATTTTTTTATTTTACATTTTGTTTAAGAAATTTAAGAAAGTGATATGATAAGGTCTTCTCATAGGGAGAACTAGAAAAACTGAGAAAAACAAATAAGAATGATTTCTTTAAGACACTAGAGATTTGACAAGGCCTTTAGAGGTATGGGGTCAAGATCCTGGAAGAGATAGAAACCCTAAACAGGAAGCCTAATATGGAGGCCTTTTCTTCTAGGTTTGGTGGTATCTATAGATTCTATTAATGATAATTTTATAGACTTTCTATAAATTTGCAAGCCTTAGGAATAGTAATTCAAGTCTATTTTGGTCAAAATAAGGCCTCTAGTAAACCATATTCTTGGAATTAGGATTTCCAAATGACTACACTGAAGGAAAAGAAGGCAGACAAGGAAATAGAAAATAAAAATTCTAATTTTTACAGAGAATAAAACCTAACTTTGAACCATCTCAGTCCCAGTAACCAACTGGATTAAGGTAATCACCAATTGCTAGAATCTCTGGACGTGGGAGTAAATAAAATAAAAATATTCAGATAGCTTCAACTTTATGTAAAATGGAACATTTCTGTGGAGACCACATAACTAAAAAAACCCAGACAAATTACAAAATCACTTACCTGGAGGCATCTGAAAACTCCTGAAGCCACAAGGACTAAAAAGAGTAAAATTCCAACAAAGGGAAAAATTTATAAGAAAGCTAAAGCTTTGTTTGCAGTCACCCCTGAATTTGTTGGTCCTGGATTTGAGGCAAAAACTGAGACACCAGAGTTAACCCATTCACTGGGTAACCACTGCAGTAAGAAGTGACCAGCAGAGATTTTGAAGGATCAACTAGCAGAGGACTGACATAATTGGAGGGTTCTGGAAATTTAAACAAAAGGCTGGACTTTTCTCTTCAGTATATTCCCTGAACTCCAAAGTGACACAAACCGAGAGGTCAAAGATCTAAAACTAGGGAACCAGCAGTTAGCGTAATGGCAATGTCACTGGACTCCCATGTAGTTGACCGTGGTTCGTGTCCCGGACCCCGTGGCTTAGAACTCACACCAGGCGTGTGTGCGTGTGTGCCCAAGATCCTGAGAGGAGAATGGAGGAGAAGGGATTGCGGCGTGACTATCCCCCTGGGGGGTGATTTCTCGCTTTCTGTCTCTATGTCTGTCTCTGTCTGTCTGGCGAGCCCATGCGCCCTATAGTGAAAACCTCTCAAAAAAAAAGACTAAACTGCCTAAAAATCAATGGCATATGTTCTTAAATATGAAGACTAATTATTATGACTATTCCAGTTTTCTATAACTTAGAGTCAATGCAATTTCAGCCAGAATTTTGAAGAATAATGATTTTTTGTTTATTTTTTCCACAAGTGAGAGAAACAAAAACAGAGAAAGAGAGTGAGAAATACATAACACCCTCAACAGCCTTGATGCCATGATCCACTCTAGTTTCAACCAACCCCTGATTATGGAGTATTGCAAAACTGAAGATCCTGTTAGAGGATGACCACTGCAGATGCCAATGTCCAATTTCTTGACCATGATGGCAATCACATGAACAATTGCCTTAGGTTTTACATATGTTATAATGTTTTGTGCACTTTTCTGTATATATTTTTATAATAAAGTAATTTTTAAAAGATATTTAAAAGAATAAAGTCTATATCCATAGTGCTGCAGTTAGTCACTGTGCAGAGAAAGCTGGATCCTGTCTAGCTGACTACAGTTCAAGTCTCAGAATCCTAATGGGGGGAAGAACTAGAGAAAAGGTGGCATCCTTAATGGGGGCCGCTTTCTCTCTCGCTCTTTCTCCATCTTTTTCTCTCATGCTTGTGCATACAGTCTCGGGAATAAACAGCTTAAAAATACGTTGTTACAGCAATTCCTTCAATCTTAATGTCCTCATGGAATGGAATCATGATACTATATAATTTCAAAAAATTTCTTACAGTCTATGGTCTGTTTTAAGAACACTTGAGCATTTTGGACTAGCCAGCATCATGTTCATTAAGGTGGCTAAATCCCACTTGGGCAACTACATTTTTAAAATCCTGGGCCTGGTGGCTTGATAAATATACCAGGTGAGTGTACATGTTTGCACAAAATCCCAAAAGGAAGAAGAAATGGAGGAAAAAGCATAGCAGGATGACCATACCCCTTTGGGAGGATGCTTTCTTATTTTCATGTTCTGTCTCTCTCATTGTGGGGACACGTTTAAGAGAGAGAGTCTGAGGTGTGGGGACATGCGCTGAGCAAACACCACATGCTCTTTTGGGGTTTGGCAGAACCTTGTAACTTGTCTTTCTCTGACCTTGGCTGCAGGCAGAGCAAGGGTGGAAATTACTAGGGGCATTCCAACAGACACATCTGATGGACTTCAAGAAACATCCCCAATTAGTAAAGTCCAATCCCTGCCCTGCATCTGAAAGGTTCTTTAGACTTCTCTGGGTGTGGTGGTGCACTCCTTATGGAGAAGTTCTTTAGCTCCTTTCCCTCACCTAACAGCTAGTTCTCTGCATTAGAAAGGAAGATGAGATTTACTCTAGATGGGATTACCACCAAGGGATACACCTTGCCCCTGGTATGACTAATCTCTTATAGACTTGTTAACTGCTTCTTATTGTCTGTTACCTGGCAACCAATCCATGAAGTATCATGAAATGTACATGTGTAACGTTTCCTTGTACTATAAACAAAGGCGTCTAGTTTGTCTGGGCGGCACAAGTTACTTGGGCTACCTAGGCTCAGGCTGCCTGTGTCCCTTTCTACTCTAACCCTTTGTCTCGTTCTTTCCAATTCACAGGTCCTGGCAAGATGGAGGGCTTTCTCTTTCTCGTCCTCTTTCTCTTCCTCAGCAACAACCCTCTGATCATGATTCAGCCAGACCCAAGCCCTGGGGCGGACGCCGACATCTCACTGTCTCTCTCGTAAGTGCATGTACCCTCTGACAAGTTTTTTTTTTATTTTTAAAGGGCTACTTAAGAATTTTAATAAAAGTTCCCGTTTACAAATAGGTAAACTTACCAATTAATACATTAAGTTGAGTTGATCTTTTCCTTAAGAAGCAGTTGTTCTTATAAACCTTATTCAAACATTTTTTGCTTAATATATTTTTCAGTTGCTTGTGAACAAATTGTACCAAAGAGAAAGTCTCAAATTTAAAATGTTCCACTAATCCATTCTCAGCCAGAGCCTAATTACTTTATTAATCACATACCTTAATTACAATTTTCTTAATTTCAAAATAAAATTATTTTCCTACTGCATTTCATAAAACTTGTCACTACTGATTTGAATGGGAAAACTATTTCATGTGACATGTATATTGTGAAAAAAAATTAATGAGCACTTTAACTTAAATAGTGCTGTTAATTGAAATATAAACAGTGGACATAGCGTTAATAAAAAAAATCAATAAAGAAATTTTTACTAGACTTCTAATATTAATGCACATATATAAATAGATTATTTTGTGGTTAAGAGAAGGGAGGCTTATATCTAAATGTACTGCTCAGTCATTTCTTGACAAACTTGACAAATGGCACAGCCTAGCCAGTCACCCTGCCCTTTGTGATGGGGAAGAGCACAGATGTAAACATGGATATGAAATGCTTCTGTCACTTTCCCTCAAGCAGAGAATTCCGGAGGGAGCTTAAGGGCAGGTTCAGATGTACCAAGGAAAAAGAGAATGTTTCTTTGAATGTAATTGTTTATTTTAAGTGAAAAGCATTAATATCAAGACTGATTAAAATATATAGAAATAATGTGGATAAAACTTGATTTAAAATATAAATGTGTGTGTGTATATATACAAAATACACACACACACACACACACACACACACACACACACACATAATCTGTCACCTCCAGAATGAAGGATCATGGATCCTCACCCTCAGGGCCAACAAGCAAGGAGCACAAATCAAGCTCTTTTTCCAGCCTTCCAAGCCCCCTTCTTCTCGTCTGCTTCCTCCTCAATCTTCTTGTTCTTTATAAATTTGCTAGAGTGCAAGGGCACCTGCTGGAGAGAGAGAGAAAAAGAGGGAGGGAAATTGAAACCCCCACCCATGGGGGATGACCATTGGACCATTCACCATTCGCAACCCCCTCTCCTCCATTGCTCCCACTTTTCAGGATTTGGGGCACACAGGCATACTTGCCTGGTGAGTTTTTCAAGTCTGTGGGTCTGGGATTCAAATGGCTTAATTGATCATGTGGAATGTAGCCATCTTCTTCATGACACTGGCTGACCCTGTTAGGGAGCAGCTGATGATAGGTGCAGCAGGGCAGTCCCTCACCACAGTATCATCATATGGAAAGAAGAATGGGTTTGGCATTAAGAGAAAGATTAACTTGTTAACTGATAATGGCATCTTCATTATTGTTAAATCCTCCTTAAAATATGAGGATCTGTGTAGCGTCTGGACTGAATTTTTCTGTTCACGATATTCTAAATCTGTTGGACTTTCCCTGTTATTGGAGTGAGTGCTCTTGAGTGAAAGTTTCTGTTTTGATTACTCACTCTACTGCAGCTGCTCTTTAAATTGTATAGTAATTTCCAGTTGCCAAATTTATTATCTTATTCTGTTCCTCATCTTAGAGGGACATTGGTAATGATTTCAAGCCTATAATGTCAGCATTCTTGCCATCTATTGGGCCATGTGAAAACTTAAATATCTATGTGGATGCCATGAGATCCTTGTCAGAATACAAATTCCACGGCAGGAGGACAGGATATGTAATGCTTTGTATGTGGGTTGCTATTGACACTGACTCTAAAGAATTCTTGTATTTAATACCTGAAAAAGAATAGAAATTTATAGCCCTCTGAATTAAAGAAAACTATTAGCTAGCCTGTGTTACTAAAAAGTGGTACCAGCCTTCCAAGATATGGCCCATGATATTTAAAAAATAACTAGCAATCTGAGTCGGATTATTAAAGCAAAGAAATATTTCTATGTCCTCCAAAAGGCAACCTAGTGGTAAAGTGGTGGTACACTAATGACTAGATTAGCACAATGTTCTTCTTTTCACTGGCAAAAAGTAGGTAGAAATTACTGCCATCAGCTCCGGAATGCTGACCACCAAGTATTTTTATCTTAACGACCAACTGATTTTGATCCAGGACCACCACGACATGGCGTAAAGAAGAGAATTAGTGGAAGGTACATTGCAGTTCAGTTTTCTGTTGAACTAATAGAGGCAATATTTTCATTTAAAAATAGTGGGGATATTTTCATTTAAAAATAGTGGGGATTTGGTTCAGGATAAATCACTATTCCCATTTACTCACTCACAGGAAAAATAATAGAAAAATATGCAATAATGATTCAATTAAGAAAAAGGCTTCATTTTATGCTTGTGTTGAGATGCTATGCTTCTGTGTATACCATCCTATGGTTGTACCTGTCAGAAATATTCCTTGAATTAATGTATCCTTGCCATGAAATGCATACAGAACTAATGGTCTTACTACAGCCACTAATGCATGTGCTATGGGCTGTATGCCACCAAATACTTAGGACAGGACACAGGACTAAGTTCTTATTTAGCTTATCAGGCTCTTCATTTTTGCAGAGAAATAGATTGATTCTTATTGCAGTTGATATTTCTACCTTATGAGAAGAAACTGTATTTTCAGTCTCAAAAATGTGAACTGTGCTGCACATTCTTGCTACAGATTTTTTTTTTTCTTTTGCAAATGATCAGCTCTCTACATGAATAAATCAGATTGAAGCACACACCTACATTGGTGGTAATGATTGATCTACCCAGATGCTGAAACTTGATAGGGAACGGAATATCCCTTTAAAATGACAGTCAATGAGTGGTAGAGGTCTCGACTTAGATCTGGAAAGAGAACCTGCTTTTCCTCCTTTATGAAATTTTGAAGGCACAGGTTGAAAACTACTGACTTATTGCCTCATGAATTCATTTGAAGTGGCGTATATTGAAATTGAAAGCACTGCTACATGGGTAACCCATTGTGTGTGGTGATAAGGAAGCTATTATTTAACTTGGTGAACACTTGTCAAGGACTGCTCTTGAAATCTGTCCTGTGCACACTTGTGCCCTGTCATGAGGAAAGCAAACTCATTCTTTATAAAAGGAATATCAAGGCATGGTCCAGAAACATGTGAATATCCCCTTCTTCATGTTTGCATGAGAGGAACCACAGGGCCAGTAAAAACTAAGAATTAGAAATTATGAGTGATAAAATAGGAATAGTTCATTCTTTTCTGATACATTATTGCTAGAATTACTTAGAGTGTTATTTATATTACTGGGGATAGATTAGGCAAATCTGTGGATCTCTTCCTCCAAACCTTAATTACAACAATGGTTTATTTTTGTTACATACTGATTATAGATCAGTTATTGTTGGCTCCTATGTACCTTTTTCATCTCCATCTTAGAACCCACTTCTCTGTGACAGGGAAGATCTTTTTAATGATAATGTCATTCTTTTTTTTTTTTTTTTTTGGAGCGGTTTTTGCTATAGGGCGCATGCGTTTTCCAGACAGACAGACAGAGAGAGAGAGACAGAAAGTGAGAAATCACCCCCCAGGGAGGATGGTCACGCTGCAATCCCTTCTCCTCCATTCTTCTCTCGGAATCTTGGGCACGCATGCACACGCGCCTGGTGTGAGTTTTAAGCCACGCCACGAGGCACGGTCGACTACGTGGGAGTCCAGCGACATAGCCAGTACGCTAACTGCTGGTTCCCAGGATACTGTCATTCTAATGGTGGGGTGGGGAGTGAGTTGGCAAGATACATGACAAATCTTAAAACTTTTGCTCCAGGGTCAGCCATTGGTGTGGATGTTAAGGCAGTTGGGCCCCACATGGCTGATTCTGCCATTCCAGACCCAACAGGCAGCATGGAAATCATGCACGTGCTTGCATGCCCAAAATCTTAAGAGGAGAATGTAGGATAGTGGATTTCAGCATAACTATCCCTCCTGGTCAGTAGGCAGGGTAGTGTTGGGTGGGGGTGATTTCTCACTTTCTACCTTTCTCTATGTCTTTCTCTATTTCTCTCTGACAAGTGTACACACCCTATATCAAAACTGAAAACTAAAACAACAAAAAGCTTCTGCTCTGGGACCAGCAGTTAGCATAATGGCTATATTGCGGGGCTCCCATGTAGTCAATTGCGGTTCGCGTCCAGGACTCGGTGCTTAAAACTCATGCTGGGCACGTGTGCATGCACGCCCAAGATCCAAAGAGGAGAATGGAGGATAAGGGATTGTGGTGTGGTCATCCCCCCTGAGGGGGGATTTCTAGCTTACTGTCTCTCTGTCTCTCTCTGTCTGTCTGGTGAGCGCATGTGCCCTATAGCAAAAACCTCTCCAAAAAAAAAAAAAAGCTTCTTCTCTGAAGTGGCATCTTCACTTCTCCTTTTATTCCATTGGTCAGAGTGACAATAGTATCTTTGTTCATGAGCCTTTTACACAACCATGGGGTAGTCAAGGACTAATGCTGACCGACCTCCAATGAATGATTCATCCTATTCCTCTGTGCTATTTAATGTCTCCTTTGTGTAAGATATTTTTTAGGCAGCACTGATATTGCATATAAAGATATATGCCTTTCTGCCTACTTTCACAGAAACTGCATGAAGGATTGGAATTTTTCTGCATCAGCTGACATCAACTTTGAGCTCACTCGCACTTGATGTTGTAATTATAGGTCAACAATACCCTTGTTGGCTGTATATATAACTCACTCCTAGGAGCACCATAGTCTATTAGCCATCACCACATATTCCTGCAAGTCAGGACCTCTAGTTGCCATTTTTAATTTACTTCCTATTATGGTAATTATGAACACCTTGCCTCTGACAGTTAGTTGCTGTCATCTGACTTCTGCTGACTTGTGTTATTCCAGAATCTTATCATTTCTCTTGCCTCTAAAGAACCCAGAAGCCTTTTCTACCATTGACTTTGACCCAAAAAAGAAATTTAAACTGAGTTCCCTGGTAATTCCAGTGCCCTCACTACTTGATCATTTGTATTGCTTTGGTCAATGAAGTATCCTCTAGGTCTTTTTAGGGAGCATAGGCAGATTATGGGTTCACTAATAACATATAATAAATCCATTCTAACATGCCAATCTCTTAACTCTTTCCTCAGTATTCTGCCATGGCAATTCTCATATTTATATCTCATTTACTGTGGGCTAGGATATTTCCAAGCTTCAAGGAAACATTCTAGTAATGTATCCAAATTAACTCCAGTTATCTTCTTTCAGTGTTAAATCATTTTCTTTTCTTTTCTAAACCTTTATTGAGGAATAATAAACATATATAAAGTTTTACTGTTTAATCTTGAATTATGTGAGAATGTCCTTTAAAATTTCCAAAAGGTCTGGTTATAGTTTGCTTTTTTTTTTAGAATTCTTGGGCATATTCTGAAATGCTTAATTTTACATTATTTTAATACCCTAGTCAAAATAAAGTCTGTTGATCCTAATAGTTAAGAGGTATAGCAGAAAAATGCTGTTAAGTCCTTTTTATATATTTATATATATTTTTGGAGAGGTTTTTGCTGTAGGGTGCATGCGCTTGCCAGAAAGACAGAAACAGAGAGACCGAAAGCGAGAAATCACCCCCCTGTCCCCTCCGGAGGGATGGCTATGCCACAATCCGTTCTCCTCCATTCTCCTTTGGGATCTTGGACATGCATGCGTGGGCATGAGTTCAAGCAACTGGGTCTAGGACTTGAATCGTGGTCAACTACATGAGAGTCCATCAACATAGCCCTTATGCCAACTGTTCGTCTCAGTGTGTTAAATCTTATGAATGCAAAGCAAACCCTGGATTAAAAGGTAAAACATTATCTTTTCCAGAATGTATGTTTTCTGGCTTCTAGTCTGGTGATATTCTAGTTCACTGGCCACATGGAATATACAACAGTATCAGCCATTTTGAGTCTTTCTGTCTATAGGTACAAAAGACTTTCTTAGTCACATCCATGTGAAGGCAGCACCACAGAGCAGGTCTTCCAAAATGGGGTCAGGAGGGTGGGCCCACAGTGTGAGCCTTAAGTGCTTTGCAATTAAGAATTGTTTATAGTCTTTTCATGTAACCGTGACCAAATAGACCACAATGGATATGATGGAGGAAAGACTGTGGATATGATGGAGAAAAGACTGTGGTATATTTACTTAGGTGTCAAATTTTATCCTTGGAAGAGAATATATAATTTAGCAATCCACTCCTCTTAATACATTTTTTTGGCTGATAAATTCCATTATCTGTTGAGTCTTAACAAATCTCTGCTTGGGCCATAACTAATTTTACCCAAGTACAGAAGAGCCTAAATTTGTCCCTGATACATCAAGCAGCATGTCTAGACTTAGAAACCATGTCTGTAATAAAACTATCCAGAGTGTAGGCATTGGTGCAGCTATATTAGAAATTTACAAGCTTTCTCTTTCATCTAAATAAGGAAGAGGCTTCCCCCTCCCAACAAACACACACACACACACACACACACACACACACACACACGAGCATGCACATGCACTCACACACAGTATCTTTTGTTTATTTGTTTTAATCATGCATAATTGGAATAACTTACTCTGGTACCTTTGTTAGATGAGAATATAGCCTGTTTTTGATAGCTTCTATAAAATTTAAGTGCATAGGCCAAGATATATTTAGTTTTATCACTCAAGGCTTCCATACTTTGAAAAGAGCTCACCTTCTGATTTTCTAAAATTTTGGTAACAGTGTAATATGATTACAGTTTTGAATAAAAGTTGATTTTTCCTTCAAACTCTCCCACGGACTAGGTGTCTGATCTTAATTTAGTAACATGATTTATCTCAGTTAATTTCTTTGTTGGTAAAATGAAGATCGTAATAGAATTTATGCTCCTGAGCAAGTGGTCAATAAATTATTATATTATTGGGTTGTTGGGACAGTCATGATGCATTTTTGTGTAGAAAAATACGTCATGACTTTCCTGATGACCTATACTACTAGTTCTTTTATTTTTATTTTTAATTGATAAGTTATAATTATATATAGATTTATAGGATACAATTTGTAAAGTTAAATGAAGAGATCTTAACTATATAGCCATCACATTATATATGTATCATTTTTGGCTGAGAATATTTGTAATTTATTCTCACCAGTTTTGAAATGTAGAACACATTGTTATTAACTATATGCTCCATGCTATGCAATAGAGCTCAAAAATTTATTTCTTGTATGTACTGAAACTTATCTCTCTTTGACCAGCAACTTCCTGCCCCTGATCCACTTCGGACTCTGATAAACACTATTATATTCTACTTCTATAAGATCAGCTTGTTTCAATTTTACCTATGTGAGATCATATGTATTTGTTGACAATATTTGTTTTTTTGACCTTGGATTATCTAACGTAATATCTTCCAGGTCACCTATGTGTTGCAAAAGACAGAATTCCCTTCATTTTGAAGGCTGGATAGTATTCCACTGTATGTGTGTGTGTATTAATATGTGTGTGTATAAACACACACACATATATACACACATATATACATAATTTGCATATATATTATACATACACACAAATATGGGCTGAGAAACCATATCTGTAACAAAACTATCCTGATTATAGGCATTGTTGTGTCTATATTAGAAACTTACAACTATTCTCTTTTGTCTAGGTAAGAAAGAGTCTCTGCTTTCAATACACACACGCATACACATTCAATATATGTAGTTTTTTTTGTGTGTATAAGATATATATTAATTAGTATGTATTATTATATATTTATTACATTTTCTTTATTCATGTGATGATGAACATAAAAAGAAGATTGATTCTATATCTTGGCTATTATGAATAATTCAGTAATGAACATGGGTATGCAAATAATCTCTTTGGCATACTAACTTGAAATCCTTTGGATATATATCCAGCATTATGATTGCTGGATCATGCAGTAGTTCCATTTTTATGTTTCTGTTTTGGTATGGTTTGTTTTTTTACATCACTATTATGTTTTCCATAGTGGCTGTACTAATTTATATTCCCACCAGAAGTGTACAAGATTTCCTGTTTGCATCATCACAAACATTTCTCTTTCAGTTTCTTTATAATAATCATTCTAACGTGTTGGGTCATATCTCATTATGGTTTTAATTAGCATTTCCTTAATGATTGCTGTTGTGAGTGTATTTTTATATACCTGTTGACCATATGTACATCTTCTTTGAAAAATGTCTGTTCATGTCATTTGCCCATTTTTAAATTGGATTAATTGCATTTTTTGTTATTGAGTTGTTTAGGTTCCTGATATATTTTGTATATTAACCCTTCATTAGATCTAAAATTTGAAAATATTTTCTCCAAATCCATCAGTTATCTCTTCATTCTGTTAGTTTTTTCTTTTGCTGTGCAAAAGTTTTTAGTTGGAATATCTTAAACTGTAAAGCTACTAGAAGAAAATGTAGGAGAACATCTATACAACAATGGTTTTGGCAATGATTTTTTAAAAATTTGCCCCCTTTTCCCTCCCATAAAATAACAGACAACAAAAGAAAAAATAACAAATGATATTTATCAAATTATTTTTGTTATTATTATCATTCCATCATCAACCTCATCTTATGTCTAAATACTATCTACTGATCTTTTCTGAATATGATTATTTTTATGTATCCTTATTTCTTATGTTTACGTGTGTGTAGTGATATAGAACTGTTAAACAGACAAGCAGGTGATGTGGTTGTTAAGGCACTGGACTCCCACATGGCCGGCCATGGAATAAGTCCCACATGGCTTGAAAATCTTTCTGGGTGTGTGTGTGTGTATGTATGCCTAAATCCCAGGAGGAGAATGGAGAAGGGATTGCAGTGTGGCTATCCTTCATCGGGTTAATTTCTCACTTTTCCTTTCACTGTCTCTCTCCTTTGCCAGCTAGTGCATGTGTCCTATAACAAAGATCAAAAAAAAAAAAAAAAAAAGTCAGCCACAACATAAAATTTGAGTAGCCCTTATTTTATCTTAAAGTAGATTAGGGAATATGATAAAATCAGGAAGACTAATGTAGTTGGATAAGAAAGCATGGCATAGTGGTTAAGGCAATGGACTTCTACATGGTTGACCACAGTTCAAGTCTCAGCCCTGGTAACTTGAAACTCATGCTGGGCACATGTGCACGCAATGCCCAAAGTCCCAAGGAGAAGGGACTGTGGTGTGACAAACCAATCTGGGGGTGATTTCTCACTTTCTGTCTCTGTCTCTCTCTATCTCTCCAGCAAGTGTACAATCTTTGGAGCGAAAATCTCTCAAAAAAAACATAAGGTTTCTTTTTTTTTTAGAAAGGTTTTTTTTTTTTGCTATAGGGCGCGTGCACTCGCCAAACAGATAGAGAGAGACAGAGACACAGAAAGCGAGAAATCACCCCCCAGGGGGATGGCCACGCCACAATCCCATCTCCTCTATTCTCCTCTCAGGATCTTGGGCATTGACGCACACGCGCCCGGCGTGAGTTTAAGCCGCTGGGTCTGAGACTCAAACCGCGGTTGACTATGTGGGAGTCCAGCGACATAGCCATTACGCTAACTGCTGGTCCCTAAGGTTTCTTTTTTAAAGTAGAATGATTTAGTAAGTAATATTAATTGACAGTAAATATTATAAAGGAATATAGTTTAAATAGTAGATAATAAGCTAATGGAAGAAGATAAACTTGGTCATCAGACCCATTATTAGTAAATAGCTTTAATACACTTGGTAAAAAGGAAAAGCAATCCAGTCATTAGATTGAATTTTATTTGGGATTATTATTATTTTTTATTTTTTTTATTTTTTATTTTTGTTTTTATTATAATCATAATCTTCTTTATATAACATTGGATTACAAATAACTTTACAATGAATTACATTGCTTTTTCAAAAGGGAATGCCATGCATGTCAGTCAATACAGAGACATTAATCTCCCCACTTCACCATTCAATTTCTTTTCTATGTTTTTCCCAATCATCATTATTATTATTATTATTCTAATGATTTTTTAAAACCGTCATTCCACACTGTCCTATTCTCGTTAAGTACCTTTGTAAGTAACTTGGCGTTTCCCTCTTGCTAACTGTAGTATCTTGTCTTTGTTGTTTTTACCAGTCTGGCTATGATGTGCCTTGGGTTGATTCTACTCAGAGTCCTATGTATTTCTTGGGTCTGGATATTCAAAAGCCTTTCTAGATTTAAAAAGTTTTCTTCCAGGATTTCATGGAATAAATTATCTAGGCCCTTATTATTTTCTTCTTCTTCTGGAATACCAATTATCCGGATGTTGGGACGCTTGATGGTATCCAGTATTCCTTGTATATTATCCTCATTTTTCATGGTTGTTTTCTCAATCTTCTTGATACTTTTTTCTAGGTCAGATGTTTTGTCTTCTACATTAGAGATTCAATCTTCTGCCTCATCTAACCTACTTTTAATAGTTCCAAGGGAGGTTTTAATTTCCTGTATCACATTCTTCAACCCTAGAAGTTCCATCTGGTTCTTGTTTAAGTTATCCATTTCTTCTTTCAAGTCGTGAAAGGACTTCCTCATCTCCTGGAGCGCCTTGTCTCTTTTCTCTTCCATCTTAGTTAGTTTGATCACTACAAATATTCTGAATTCCTTATCAGACATGTCCATGACATCCATTGTATTGACTGTGGGTGATGTAGGCTTGATGATTTCCCTTGAGGGAGAGGCCTTTTTTTGGTTGCTCATATTTCTTGAGCCTCTGCGATTGTTCCTAGTCATCAGGTAATATATATGTTGCTTCCTAACTTATTTAAGGTATCTCTGAGTGTTAAAAGTTGTTCAGAATTAGAAAATTGATGATTTCTCTTATGGTTGGCCTACCTGTTACTCACAATTACCATTAACTGTTGCCACTAGTCCTGGAAGGCCCAAAGTCCTCCCTGTTTCTAAGGAGTGGTGAGTCTCCAACTGACCTAATAAGCAATACATCAAGAGCAGGAACACATGCAATTCAAATCACCAAAATTCAGAGAGTCCAAAGGCTAGTGGGAACGGGCCAGAGGATGAGTGACAGGAACAGGTTGGTCGGGCCTGCAGCCTCAGTCCGCCTGGTGTCCGGAATTACTGGCTGGGTCGCTCGATCTGGATTGCAGGTTGGGGGGGGGGGGAGTTCACCTTAAAGTCCCAGACAACCAGCTTGGGTTCCAAGGAGGAGGAACGGTGGGGATGCGTGAAGGTTCAGAGCGTTCGGGCCTGCAGCCTCAGTCTGCCTGGTGTCCGGAGCTACTGGCCAGCTCGATCCGGTTTGCCGGGGTTATTTTAAAGAAAATCAAGGATCAAAATATTTTTTCAAGTGCTCTGAAATATGTATACTTGCTTGAGTAACTATGAATACACAACAATTACTCCATTCATTATAAAATTCCTTTTACAGAAAAAAAATTCTCAAGATATAAAGAAATCTGAATTACTTGTATATTTATATGCAGACTAGGCTGTTGAATAATTCTAACAATCACACTTTATGTTTTAGTAGAGATACTTTTTAATAAATCTTAGCCTACTGTTTATCAATTTTGATGTTGGAATTCCTTGTAATTTGATGAGTTTACCAGTTCTATGTCAGTAATTTTACAAAAAATCTGATGCACTAGAGAATCTACAGAAAGAATTTTCCCAGGCAGACTTACAACTGCTACTTCAGAGAAATGAGTGGTCTTTCACAATTTCATTTTGATTATATTGCCTAAGAGGTATGTAAAAGACAATTTAAAAATACTTAAATACAACTTCACATGAAGCATTTCTAAGTGAATTGCCAGCAAAACGCAAGGATAGAGAGCACCAACAGTGGTGAAGTAATCAGAGATAAGATGAATTTCAAGAAGAATAATGACTTGGAGTATGATGCAGAGCGGTTTGATTAAAGTAACCCATGGTGGCATCTTCAAACTAAAGAACAAGCTTCTCAGGTATATCATGTAGTAAAATTATGGGCATTCTGTGACCACCTCCTCCACATAATGCATTATATTACTGATTTATAATAGATTGCACATGATAATGACAACTAACATATATATGAGCTGTAAAAATCTTAGTGCCTGTCTAAAAGACAGTTAATACAAGATTTTGACAACATTTAACTATCTATACCCAAGCTAGAAAATAAAGGATGCTTCTTTAAGATGTTTGCTTATAATTACCTGTGAAAATAGTAGGAATATCCTGTTGATCACCTTTACATAGTAAATTTTGTGATCCATAAGAATGACTTTGTTTGAAAAGTAGATAATAAATCAATAATCAAATGTTTTCATTTTTAAATTTATTCAAGTTGTGCTCAACATTCTGAGGTATACAAAGATATAGCCAATAAATATAATCTAGCTAATTAAATTTCTTAAAATCAAATAACTTCAGTTTTCTCATCTATGAAATAGGCAAAATGATACGTATCCTGTAGGATACTAAACTATAAGGATTCTCATATAAAAGCTGTGCCAAATCTCTTGGGCAAAACTTAATCAGTTGTGGGTCTAGCACATGGTGTAGTGGTTAAGATGATGGACTCTCACATGGCTGATCACGGTTTGAGTCTCAGACCTCAAACAGTGGCTTGCATCCTCGCTTTCCCTTTCTCCGTCTCTCTCTGTCTTTCTCTGGTAAAATTAAGAAGAAAACATGGTTAATAATAACAAATAAAATTAAATAAATCTTTATAAAAAAGAAAAGGTATTAGTTGTGTGTATGTGTGTGTGTGTGTCTGTGTGTAGGTGTGTGCTGAGAAGCTACGGATATAGGTCCAAGTTCAAGTGTCATATAGATGGGGAAGCTATATCTATTTTTTAATTTGTGGGCTTTCACTTTCTCATATAACATGGGCCCATCTATGGCAACAAAATTTTTGAAAGTACAAAGGGAATATATGTTTTTTCATAAATTAAAGTTTATGCTAAATCAAATGTTATTAATATAGTATAATATTGATGCTAGTGTAGAAAACTAATCAATGAAATAGAAAATAATGTCTATATGCAAACTCATATATTTGAAATTTTATATATAACCAGGGTATCATTGTATATTTATAGCAAAAGGAAGAGTTAACATATAATTTAAACTATTTGGAAAAAAATTACAAATAGACATAAAATCTTTTGATAATCATTCTCTCAAGAGATGCATGTCTTTGGTGCCTTCCCTCAACTAAAACAGGCTTATAACTGCTTTGGAAGAATGTGTCTCCCAAGTTAGAATAAATCAAATAAGGCAATGCAGGTTGTACTTGTTCGGAGATCTTAAGAAGATGAAGTATTCTGAGGTTTCCACACTATGAAGAAAGGGAATGGCTTAGTGCATCAAATCAGCAGATCCTCAAGTCATCCTAGCTGATGTGCTTTATTTTGGCCAATGACAAGACAAGAGGCCTGCTCAGATCATGCTCCACTGTCTATTTTCCTGTTCTTTTAAAGATTTGCAGTTGACATAGTGGTTAAAGAGCTCATTTCCTACATGGTTGACCATGTTTCAAATCTTGGACCGGCAGCTTGAAACTCACACTGGGTCCATGTGCATGAGTAAATCCTTAGAGGAGACGGGATTATGATGTGGCCATTCCCCTTGTAGGGTGATTTCCGCCTCTATTTCTGGCAAGCACATGCACCCTTTGACAAAAATCACTCTCTCAAAAAAAAAAAAAAAAAGATGTGAAAGTTTTTAAAAATTATTTTGTTCATATCATAAACAAGACAATTTTAAGTGTTTTATGAATTAATATAGTATGTTGGCTTAGTAATAGTAAGCAAACAGATTAATTAAATGAATTGATAGAATTTTAACATATAAACACATAGATTTTTATTCCGAACTGCAAAAATGCTTAACTATATTTGAATATGAATGTCAAGTTAATAATAAATCTACAGCACTTGCTGTGTTAATATTATGTGTATAGCTGTATATAGAGAACAATCAAGTGATGTCAGAAAAGATGCTGAAGTAGACATAGCATATTTGACTTTAGCAAGGAAATTTGGGACCATATCCAAGCTAAAGCCAAACTTCAGATCAAGAATACCAATGATGTTTTGTAACTCTTCTATACCTTTGCATGTTTTCGCTCTGCTTTATCTGTTGCTTCAGAGAAAAGTGTGTTAAAATCTCCAACTTTTGAGGCCAGCAGGCAGTTTGGTAACTAAGGGCACTGGATTCCCACATGGCCAACCATGGTTCAAGTTCCGGACCTGGTGGCTTGCTTTCTTGCTTTCCCTTTCTCTTTCTCTCTCTCTCTCTCTCGGTCAAAAAAACAAAACACAAAACAAAACAAAACAAACAAAAAAAAACACCAATGGAATTAAATAAATAAATAAGTAATTATTTAAAAAAATCTTCAACTCTTAATTGTTGTTTTAACTAATTCCCTCCACTGTCTTATCATTTGTTAGCTTATTTGATTTTTGTGACTTATATGATTTGATTAAAAATTCTTTCTCTAATTTTTTGAAAGGTCTCACTTTGGCACTATATTTTAGAACTTTATGGTGTGTATCTTTTTTTTTTTTTTTGAGAGGTTTTTGCTATAGGGCATGTACACTCACCAGAAAGAGAGAGAGAGACAGAGAGATAGAAAGCAAGAAATCACCCCCCAGGAGGCATGGCCATGCCACAATCCTTTTTCCTCCATTCTCCTCTCAGGATCTTGGGCACACACACACACACACACACACACACACACACACTTCGTGAGTTTAAGCTACCAGGTCCGGGACTTGAACCGTGGTCGGCTACATGGGAGTTCAACAACATAGCCATTACACCAACTGCTGGTCCCAGAAGTTTATGTGTTCTTGATGATTGCTATATATTTGACTATTCCCAAATGTATGTGTATATGTTTATACATATGTATATATGTGTATATATGTGTGAGTCTACATGCATACATGTGTATATATGTGTGTGTCTACATGCATACATATGTATATGTGTGCATGCTTATATAAATATATATTCCTACTTTTCAATCTTTATTTTTTGCCTAATTATCAAATTTCTTCCTTAGTTTTCTTTTGAATTATATTGTTTGATGTATTAGTTTTCACTCATTATTTTGGCTTGTGGTTCTTATGTGTATTTCTTACAGGTACTATATTACTGAATAGTTTTTTTTATGAATTCTAAGAAAATTTCCTGGCTGAGTTTAACATACATTTATTTATTTTCTTATATTACATTTTTTAGCTATCTTATTTCATAATTTATCTTTATCATATTAGCTTAGTTTCCACTTGATATATTTAACTTTCTTGAATTGCCATGAAATGTACAACCTCTGACTGTTTTTCTGGTTGTTCTTAGACAATATTTCTGGTTATATTTTTCTATCAATTTCTTAAGCATACAAATATCTATGGTTTCTCTCTGAATAAGATATAACAAACTAAGACTCCAATTTCCTCTCACTCTGGTACTTCCGCCTCTCTGGTCAATGTTATAATTTTTCTACATTTTTTTTTTCTTTTCTGAAATTTATAACAAATTTGTTCTTATAAAATGTCTTTCTGTACTTTATAAATCATGTTCTTAGAAACCTCCGTATTTTCTCTTCAATCTAAACAATAGTTTATTTAACTATCAAGTTCTAAGTTCCCATTTTATATTTTCTGCACTTTGAAAATATAACTTCATTATCTTCATCAATCAATTCTTTCCTGTGTGGTGATATATAAAGTCAAATCAATTTTTGTCCTTTACTTTTTAATTTATGTTTTTTTCTCTTCAGAATCTTCAAATATTTTATTTCTGAAGTTTCTAAATTTCACTATGTTTTCTATTCCCTTGTTGATGAATATTAAGGTTCTTTTTAGTTTATTTATATAATGCTACCTGGGAATTTGTGTACAGGTCTCCTAATAGACATATACAAGTTTCTCTTTGGTTTATGCCATTAATATGAATTCTCACCTCTGTTATACAATCCATAATTATTTTCTAACATGATGGTAAACATTTATATAATAGATCCTTTTCATCACAAGAGAGCTTCTCCAAACTTTTTACATTTTTTTCTGTTGAAATTTATAAATGATTTTTATTTTTCTCATTATGAATTACTATATACTCATTTTCATACATTTAATAAATCATTTGTGTTCTTTTTCTGTGAAATACTACTTAATCCAAAAAGGTTCTAGGGATAAACCTTTCCAAAGATGTCAAAGATATCTACAGAGGAAACTATGAAACGATAGAAAAATAACTGTAAAATGATACAGAAAATTGGAAAAACATCCCATGTTCTTGGATGAAAAGAATTAATATAATCAAGATGTCATTCCTGCCCAAATTAATCTACAAATGTAATGAAATCCTAATCAAACAACCAAAAATACTCCTCACAGAAGTAAAAAAAAAAAAAAAAATTATAAAATTTGTCTGGAAGCATAAAAGACCCCAAATTGCCAAAGCAATGCTATACAAGGGGAATAAAGCAGGAGACATCTCACTTCCCGACCTCAAAATATACTACAAAGCTGTGATAATTCAGACATCATGGTACTAGCCAAAAAAAAAAAGAGACAGTTTTAGATCAATGGAGCAAAACTGAGAATCCCCAAATAAACCCTAAAAAAAACAGCCAACTGATCCTTTAGAAAGAGCATGAGACAATCCAATGGGAAAAAGAAAATCTCTTCAGCAAATGGTATTGGGAGAACTGGATATCCACCTGCAGGAGAATAAAATGAGACCCTTATCTCTCACCACTAACAAAAATTAACTCAAAATGGATTGAGTATCAAAACATAAAACTTCAGACTATAAAAACACTGGTGAAAAACATAGGAAAAACTCTTGGAGACCTTGGAGTAGGCAGAGACTTCTTAAAGAAGATCTCAGGGACCAAAAGATGGCATAATAGTTATGTTGTTGGATCTCCATATAATTGACCACAGTTTAAATCCTGGATCCAGCAACTTAAAACTCATGTCGGGTGTGTGCATTTGCATGCCTCAAATCCCAAGAGGAGAATAGGAGAAGGGATTGTGACATGGCCACCCTCCCAGTAGAGGGGTGAGTTCTCAATTTCTTTGTCTCTCTGGGAAGTGCACGTGCCCTATAGCAAATCTATTTAATTTAAAAAAAAAAAAAAGGAAAGAAAGGAAAAGAAAAGAAAAGAAAAAGAAAAGAAAGAAAAAAAGAAGACCTTTGAAGCATACCAATGGTCCCCAAAATAGACAAATGGTACTATACTAGGATGAGAAGCTTCTGCATAGTAAAAGAAATAATAGAGTGAGAAGACAACCCTCAGAGTGGGACTTTATATTATGAGATAAGGGACTCATAGCCAGAATATACAGGGAACTCAAGCAACTTACCCATACAAAAAAATAGTCAATCCAATTTTAAAAAGGTAAAAGGAGCTGAACAGACAATTCTCTGAAGGAGACATATGAATGGCCAAAAAGCATATGAAAATATGCTTGACATTTCTTATTGTAAGGAAAATGCAAATCGAAACTATAATGAGGTACCACTTAATCCCAGTCAGAATGGCTAAAATTTAAAAAAAAAAAATTAAAAGTGCTGGCAAGGCTGTGGTGAAAAAATGGGACTTTCCTACACTTTTGGTGGGAATGTAAATTAATACAGCTGGTTTCAAGAATGAACTGGAGATTCCTCAGAAACTTACAAATAGAACTATCAAATGACCCAGTAGTTCCACTCTTAGGTATTTACCCAAAGGATAGAAAAACCCTCAGTCAAAAAAAATGTGCACATCCATATTTATTGCAGCATTATTTATAATAGTTAGGACATGGAATCAAACCAAAAATAGATGATTAGATAGAAAAAATGTGACATATGTACTGTATGGAATACTACTCAGCCATAAAAACAAAACAATGAAGCTCTAACATTTGATACAAAGTAGAGGAGTATGGAAGACTTACTAAGTGAAACAAGTCAGACTGTGAAAGACAAATTTTGTGTGTCCCCCACCCAATGTATGCAGATTGAGCTCTATGGCAGAAACTGAAAGTTTGGAAAGTATAGTAGCAGGGAAAGCAACCACAGATATTGAGATAGTAATGGAAGGAATAATATGTGGGTGGGTAATGGAGGGAAAAGGGGAAGAAAAAAAAGTATGTTTAATTGACAAAAAAATGAAAAGCTATTTGCTAATGATAATGTATATAGTAATGTCTTTGTCTTGCCTGATATGTATGGTATTTGTGCTGGGATAAGAAATGCACACTGTAAAGATATATGATTAAATGCAAATTAAAATACAATAAAAATAAGTTAAAAATCACACCAATCATGTGTGGATGAATGATTAAAATCTCAGGAGAAGAATGCAGGAGAAGGCCCTTTCTCCTGAGGGGTGATTTTTCACTTTTCCTCCCCATGTCTGTCTCCAGAAAGTGCACATATCCTATATCCTATAGGAAAAAAAATTATAATGATGTTAAACCTGGAGAGGTCCCTTAATACTCTTAGGCAATCTCAACCACTTTCTTACACATTTCAAACTTCATCACCTCCTTTCACATTCTCTTTATTAGTTGATAACCTTGATTATGGCTTTTTTTAAAAAAAAAAAAAAAGAGAGAAAGCTAAAACAATCAGAACACTTCTATAGTTCCCTAACCATATCTACACTTCGCAGCATCCACACCCATATGCTTTGGCTTCTCATTTGTGACCAGAAAGGAGCTATTCTTACGTTTCTCCAAGCCAATTTTCCCGTTGTTTCTTGCACACTAAAGACATCACTTCAGTAATTCTACCCTTTCTCCTCTATATCACCACTATTTGCTCTCTGTCAGATCAGTCCCATAAATCATAAAACATGTTGCTGTTTCTTTTTTTTTTCTTTCTTAAAATAAATAAATTTAAAAAACTAAAAAAAGAAAACCTACTTTGTTTCTATCCAGTTTTCTTTTAGAGCAAAACGTTATTTACCACACAGTTAGTATGGTATTTCTTTTTCTCTTCTGTCAGCAGTATTCTACTAAGTGTAGTTGCTTGAATTCCTCATTGCTCATTTTCCTTTTAACCGTTTAAATTAGAAATTTGTTTCAACATAGGGCCAGCAGATGGAGTAATGGCTATGTCACTGGACTCCCATGTAGTAGACGGGTTCAAGTCCCGGACGGGTGGCTTAAACTCACGCCGGGCATGTGTGAATGTATGCCCAAGATCCCAAGAGAAGAATGGAGGAGAGAGGACTGTGTCATGGCCATCTCCTCTAGGTGGTGATTTCTTGCTTTCTGTCTCTCTTTCTCTCTCTGTCTTTCTAGAGAGTATATGAGCCTATAGCAAAAACATCTCCAAAAAAAAAGCGAAAAAGAAATTTGTTCCAACAGAAACTGCTCTTGTCAAAGTCTGCAGTGAACTTCAGGTAGCTAAATCCTAAGGATATTTTTCTTCTGCAGTATTTGACAAGTTACTCACTTGTTTCTTCCTGATAAGATTTTTAAACTGGCTTCCAGGACAAAACATCCTACTGGGTTTGATATTGTCCCAGAAAAATTCACATCCACTTTGAACTTGTGAATGTGATATTATGTGGGAATTATTTGCAGGTGTAATCAACTTAAGCTGAGTTCACACTGTGATAGGTTGGGCACTAAAGTAAACATGAGTGGTGTCTGTAAAACAGGGACATTCGGACACAGAGATATAGACAGAGAGAAGACAGAGACATCGGGGACAAGGCCATGTTGAGATGAGGGCATCGACTGGAATGATGCATCTGTGAACCAAGAAACATGAAGAATTGCTAGCAACCACCAGATACTAGAGTAGGCAAGGAAAGATAGATCCCCAAGGCCTTAAAAGGAAACATGAACCTATTGATATCTTTTTTTTTTCTGCTTTGCTTTCTTCCCTCTTTTATTCCTCTACTATGTAACATAAGATTTGTTGACTTTACATCATTGTAGTTAATTTTACATTATAATATTTTTTCTATTTTATCTTATTTTTTATTTGCATGTAAGTATTGTACATCTTTGTGAGGTGCAATATGTATTTTCTTTGTTTTTGTTTTGAGAGGTTTTTGCTATAGGGCACTTGTGCTCACCAGAAAGACAGAGAGAGACAGAGAGACAGAAAATGAGAAATCACCCACCAGGTGGGATGGCCACACTGCAATCCCTTCTCCTCCATTCTTCTCCTGGGATCTTGGGCACGCACACACGCACACGTGCCCGGTGTGAGTTTAAGCCACTGGGTCTGGGACTTGAACCGTGGTCGACTACATGGGAGTCCATCAACATAGCCATTATGTCAACTGCTGGTCCCAACACAACATGGATTTTCAAAGCATGCCTACAGTGTGTGACAGTCTAATCAAAGATAATGCCATATTCATTGTTTCAATAAAGAACACCACACTTCTGTATATATATTATTGACAATGTCTATTTTTTCCACTCCATTGTGGTATGCCATTCAACAGCCGATTTACTCCTTCTACTTGCATTTCTATGTTTGTTAAATTCTTTTTTTTTTTTTTCTGATCCTTTCATATACTCCCTATCCCCCAATTTATGTAGTCTCTGGTTTCTACAGTCTTCTTTACTTCTTCGTCTTCATGTCTTTCCATTTCTGCCACAGAGTGCAAACATTTGTATATATAGAGTGAGGACATAGAGTTTTTGTCTTTCATAATCTGGCTTAATTTGTTTAGTAATAAATCTAGATTCAAACAGAACTGTGTGAGAAAAATATGTTGTTTCAAGGAAGCCGGTTTTTGATGCGTTTTTATAGCTACACTAGGAAAAACATATAATCATTCTTGGCTTCTTCACAGGTCTCTGTCTCAGTCATCATTGATTACTGCTTTCTTCTAAATTCTTGACATTGGCTTCTTCTTAGGCTTAGTCTTTGATTTCATCTTTTCCCACAAGCATTTTGTGGAGAATAATGTAGGGCTCTGCAGAGATTCTCTTAGCGCCCTTTTCACTGTGTTCATGTGTTTCGAGACATGCAGAGGTAGAAAGCTTCAATGTATTTTCTTTCAGCACTCAGCATCTGTAGCTTTTTGTGTATGTTTGTGTGTTTATGTGCGTGTGTATGTGTAATGGCTCTTTCATTTTTGGAGCCTGCTTCGCCTCCTCTGACTATTGAAGTGTTTCAAGAATTGTATTGATACAAACCTACTTAAGTTTTACCCCTCAAGTTCCTTTGTTGTTTATTTCCTGTGATACCCTGGCCAGTGATGGCAGGCTGATCTCTGAATGTATCACACTGCCCTACTCTTTTACCTCCCACTTTTCATTTTGATGGACTCTTGTCATGACATTGGGCCTACAATAGTAATCCAGGATAATCTCCCTATTTTAAGGGTGACTAGTGAAGTTAATTCTACCTGCAACTTTAATTCCTCCTTACCAGGTAACGAAATGTATTATTTCTTTTTATATACATTTATTTATTTTTATAAAATTGTATATAACAAAAATACAGTAATTTTTACAAGAGTAATTTACAGATACAAACTAACTATAATTTCACAAAAAAATTGTAAACATTCTGCATACGTGCCAGTTCTTTTTTAGATAAGGTGCTCTATTATTGACAAATTGGCAGATACGCACTAATGAGAACTATTTCCAGACAATACAACAAAAAAATTTGATTTTTTTTTCATAAACATAAACGTGTCATTTATAATCTTTAAACATTATTGTACTTCAACATATTTAAATTTGAATGGGTCATTATAGCTGCTCTATTGAGAATAAGAGTGAGAGAGGCAGGGATAGATTAATAAAGATCAATAAGTAGTCCATTGCAAAACTCCCCCTCCAATGCACATACTCACTCCCCTCCATACACACACACAGACACACACACACTTGTCTGATCTTGCATATAATAGGAAAAAAATGAAAAAGAATATTCTACCTAACTTCCTGAGTAATGATTGGAATCCCTAGTGATTCCTTAAATGTCCGACAAATCTATTCTGCTGATGATTTCACCTCACTTTCTATCCTTAATTTGAAATGAGCCTGTGTTAGAATTCTGAAAGAAACTCTTTGTTCTACAAACAATTTCTCCAGGTTCCTGTTCTTTTCTCTTTTGGTTTCTGCTTTAAGTATGTTCATTTGCCCACCTTCCTCAACTCTTTTATTTATCCAAACACATCTAAGACTTAACTATAATAGTAAATTCTTTTTTAAGAGAAGAAAAATGCCAGAAGTAACAGATGATTCAAAATACCGTCATGTGTCAATTGATAGGGCACATGATAGAGTGTGGAGCTTCACACAGCCATACATAAAGAATGAAGAAAGCTTTCCGTGTTCTTTTATGGTAAGATCACTAAAAATAGAGTTGGGTAAAAGAAGCCAATCACAGAAGAGAATATTTGTATTAATTTGCACTAAAAAGACAAAAAGAATATATTCATAATTGCTCATTGAGACATAAATGGAAATGGTAGCTCAAGGTAGATAATTTTGTGTCAAGCTCAGTTCTGTGCCTTTTTTCAAATTTTTCTTCATCAATCAGTGGAATCTTAATGTATACAAATGCTTGGGGACCAGTAGATGGTGTAATGGTTATGTCATTGGACTCTTACATAGTCAACCACAGTTCAAGTCCCAAACTGGGTAACATAAAAATCACGCTTGGCACATGTATGTGTGTGCCCCAAATCCAAGAGTAGAAGGGAATAGGAATTGCAGTGTGGTCAAACTCCCTGGGGGAAGGTTATTTCTTGCTTTCCATCTCTCTGTCTCTGTGGTGCACACACATGCCCTATAGCCAAAATTTCTTTCTCTAAAACACACACACACACACACACAAATGCTTGAAAAAGAGACATACTTACTTCTCAAAGATAAATAATAATTTCCTGGGACAATGTATACTTAGGAAAATAGCACACATAAAAGTAATATATTTATTCTTTAATCTTCAAGAGCATTATTCTACTGAGAGTATACTTAATTGTATAATAATTTAATCAATGGTCTTACCAATGTGGAACGTTGGAATTCAAGTTTATAATGAGTTTAAATTATTATTTTCTAATGGCAGCATAGTTGAATTTTATGAACAAAGAGCTTTGTTTATGATTTTTCTTTCAAACCCAAAATCTATTTTCATAGAGTCAATCAATCACTCCTATGGAGAGAAAGCTATGAGGGATTTTCATTCCACTTAGAAAAATTTTAGAACTCAAGAAAAATAAATAAAATAATGCAATGAATATTCATGCAATGAATATTCATATAGCCATGATTAAGGGTTAACAATTTTAGGGGACCAGCAGTTAGCGTAATGGCTATGTTGCTGGACTCCCATGTAGTTGACCACGGTTTACGTCCCAGACCCGGTGGCTTAGAACTCACACCCGGTGCGTGTGTATGCGTGTCCAAGATCCTGAGAGGAGAATGGAGGAGAAGGGATTGCGGTGTGACCATCCCCCCTGGGGGGTGATTTCTCGCTTTCTGTCTCTATGTTTCTCTCTGTCTGTCTGGCGAGTGCACGCGCCCTATAGCGAAAACCTCTCAAAAAAAAAAAAAAGTTAGCAATTTTAGAATGCTGTCATATTTGCAGTTATTTTCATAAATTATTTTAAATATTTTATAGAGGTTGATACATCTTCATCTTATATACTTCAGAATATGGATCTAAGAGTAAAAATATTTTTTTACAAAAACATTAATAACTAAAAATAGTAACAATTCTGAACTATGATGTATTTACTACTGAATATTAAATTTTTTGTAGAAGTCACAGAAACACTATTTTTTTAAAGTTTACTTATTTCCTCCATGAATTTCTTTGTGTATGTGTGTGAGAGAGACAGAGAGTAAGAGAGAGAGAGAGACACAGCACTCCCAACAGTATCTCAATGCTAAAATTTACCCCCAGCCTTCAGCATTCAACCAGCCTCGGGTAATAGGCAAACTCATGGGTGAGGTGCTTAGGGACATTTCTGAATATGAACCCAAAACCTTCTCATGTGGGATTGCCTCACAAAGCATTTGCCTCTTTCTGCTGCCTCATTGTCTAGTCTCTTGGAATATCTTTAGATTTTGTTTCATTCAGATTAGTTGCTAATCAAAGACCATGATTTGAATTTGAGTTTGGGTTTCTTAATTATTTTGTAATTATATAATTTTAATTTTAATTAATTTCAAGTTGGATATTGCTTAATCTAGAACTGTCTCTGTTCTTTACTTTTTTTATCATGACATTCACCTGTGAATATATTAAGCCAATTTTCCTGTGGAATACATAAGCAAATTTTAAATGGAACTTACGGATAACTCTGGGGGTTGGCAGGTGGCATGGTGGTTAAGGGCACTGGACTCTCATATGGCTGATCATGGTTCAAACCCCAAACTTGGCAGGTTGCTCTCTCTCCCTCTCTCTCTCTGGTCAAAATCAATAATTGATAATAAATAAATGAATAAATAATAAATAATAATACAGGAATAAATAAATGATTCTTAAAAAATAGATAACTCAGAAAGCCTAACACCATATACATACAATATACATACATATGTGAATGGGTGTGTGTGTGTGTGTGTGTTTATATATAAGATTTTTTTTATCATTATTTATCTATCTTAGGAATTTAGGGTGAACATTTTTATATATCAGTCATTGAAAGTTAATTTCATTTACATTTCTTATGAAGCTAACCATTTCTCTTTACTTTAGTTGTTTCTAATTTCCTTCAATTATACATCACTCTGAAGCCAATACTAGTGCTTCAGTGAAGGTGGATACTCCCATCCCCCATATCTGTTTCTTTCCTTGTAAGAAATTCCCCAAAGCAGAATTAGTAGTCCACTCTATAGTGACTTATATGTCACCAGTTTTCCATAAATAGACACTTCTTCAACCAGCACTGGATATAATTATCTATATGTACATATTTTCCCCAGAATTGGTACTAAGCTTCTAGCAGGTTTGCATTTGTGTGTGTGTGGGGGGAAACAACAGCAACAACAACAACAACAACAAAAACAAATTTAATTTAGTTACCTTTACAAATGGGAAATTTTGTATATTTTAAAAAATCCCCAGTACACATTTTCATTTATTTTGTGTTTTACTTCTTGTCCATTCAACTTATCTCATTTTGGCGGCTATTAACAAAATTCCATAGACTGGTGACTTATAAACTACAGAAATTTTTATTTCTCATAGTTATGGTGGCTAAGAAGCCTAAGATAATGACAAATTCAGTGCCTGGTGATGACCCATTTCTTGTTTCCTGGATGGGGTCTTCTTTCTGTGTCTTCATGTGGTAGAAAAGGCAAACAAGCTTTCCTGGGCCTCTGTTTTAAGGGCACTAATACCATTTGTGAAAGTTTTACCTTCAAGCCTTTAATCACCTCTCTAAGTTCCCATCTTTAATACCATCATTTGGACAATAGATTTTAATATATGAATTTTGGAGGAGGGTTAAAAATATTTAGACCATGGTATCATTTTTCTATTGTGGTGTTAATATTAGTTCTTATTTTCATTGCTAAAATCTCTTTTTCAAAAGTTAAGGATTGGGCCAGCCTTATGGCTTAGCAAATAAGGGAGCCAGATTCCCTATGGCTAACCACAGTTGGCTCAGGAGGCTTGGAAGGCACATCAGGCACATATGTCTGGATACACCAAATCTTGATCTGGTGGATAAATGGAGCTGAGGCTATTGCGGTATGGTCATGTCCTGTTACAGGGGACTTTCTTCCTGCTCTTCACATCTGTGTCTCTCTCTAATAAGCACACATGCTCTCTGGTAATTACACCAACAGGTGGTATGGTGGTTAAGGTGTTGGACTCCCACATGGATGACTGAAATTCTAGTCCTGGACCTGGTGGTTTGAAAATTATGCTGGGCACCTGTGTGTGTGCACAGAATCCTGAGAGTAGAATGAAGAAGGGTTTGTGGTGCAGGGGTGATTTCTTGCTTTCCTGTTCGGTTTCTCGAAGGTAAGTATAGGTGCCCTATGGAAAAAGAAAAGTCAAGGATATTAACTGCCTGTCATATTTGTTGCCAAACTTTTTCAGTTTTTACTTGCCTTTTAATTTTAATTTTATGTTTTACCTCAATGTTTATGTTGTTTCCTGTCCTTATTTTATTGTTTTCCTTTAATGCCCCAGACCACAATCTCATTTTCCTCCCTGCATATACAACTGTTTCAATAAGCTTTGTGCTATCTTTTTATTTGAATATATTGCAAATTTTGCATTGTTTTGTATGCATATTAGTAGCATTGTTGTATTGGTAAATGGCTATATGTTATTTGTCTCATCCGGTGTCCTATTTAAAATAATGAAGCACAAATAATATGATCTTTCTTAATTGACATATATTGACATATATCGGCATTTAGTCAATTGCTGCTATATGTTGCATAATGTTTCATGGTAGGAATATATTGTCATATATATTACCTGGCCACTTTCTCCATAATGGACACAAGTTTAGCTCCTACTTTTTTTTTTCTTTCTTTCTTTCTTTTTTGTGAGAAAG
>NW_006159990.1:4278073-4322664 GCF_000334495.1 Tupaia belangeri chinensis | reverse complement strand
TACTATAGGAAGATTGCACTCACTGGAGACAAACAGAGAAACAGAGGCAGAAAGTAAGAAATCTCTCCTGGGGTGGGGTGTGTGTGTGTGTGCCTTTCTCCTCCTTTCTACTCTTGGGAGTTTGGGCATGCACACACACTTGGCATGAGTTTCAAGCTTCCATGTCTGGGATGTGAACCACAGTTGGCAATGTGGGAGTTTAGCAATGTAACCATTATGCCATCTACTGACCCCTCTTTTACTTTCTTCTAACTATATACTCAGAATCATCTATATATATACCTTGGGAGCCCGAGAAGGTTTTACTGGGGATACATATCCACAAGTGGACTTGCTGTTATATTGGATTTATACATACACATTTTAACTAAATGTAACTTGAAAGCTTTCCAGAATGGCTGTCTCATTTGGCTTCCTCATCAGCAGGGTATGAAGGTTCCTATATCCTGAAATCTCTGCCAACACTTATCATTATGAAACCTTTCATTTTTTCTCCTACTGTATTTTAATTTACATTTTTCCAGTTACTAATGATTTTGAGTATCTTTCCAATTACTTGTTAAGTTGGGTCATATGAAATTGCTGATGTCCAAGCATTACCAATTTACAAAATATGACAGAGTATAATTTAACCTAATAGATTGTTAGGTTTGTTAAATTTTCTTATGTATGTATTTATCTTTATTCTGTTGGCTTAATGTGTATTTCTGGCTAAGTACCACCTTATTTTACTGCTGTAGTATGGAGATATGTCTTGAGATCTGATAGTGCAAGTACCCTACTCTACGCCTCTTTTTATGACTGACTTGGCTATTCATGTATGTTTATTTCTCCTCATATATTTTACAGTAATTTTAGAAATGTTTATAAATAGATATTGCTAAGAAAATATAAATATGTATAAATAGGTTTATAAATGTATATATATGTAATTTATATATGTGTGTACACACACACACACACACTTTTTTTTTTTTTGGAGAGGTTTTTGCTATAGGGCATGTGCGCTCGCCAGACAGACAGAGACATAGAGACAGAAAGCAAGAAATCACCCCCTAGGGGGGATGGTCACACCGCAATCTCTTCTCCTCCATTCTCCTTTGGGATCTTGGGCATGCACACACACACGCCCGGCGTGAGTTTTAAGCCACCGGGTCCGGGACGTGAACCGCGGTTGACTACGTGGGAGTCCAGCAACATAGCCATTACGCTAACTGCTGGTTACCCCCCCCACACACATTTTTGACAGAGGTTGCATGTGCTTACTGGAAACCGAATGAAAATGGGAGAGGGAAAGTAAGAAAGCATATCCAAAGTAGAAAGGTCAGTCCTCTCCTCCATTTTTCCTTCTTTTGGGATTTTGGGCACACACACACACACACAATAAAGTGCGTTCCTCACACTGCAGTCTAGTACTTGAACTGCATATTCACCCATGTGAGATCCAGTCACCTTAAATATCATGCCACTGCCTGGCCATAGAAATGTATATTAGAAAGGTAGAGGAAGCATACCTGAAAAATGATTCTAATAGTAAAGTACAAAGTTACAGGTGAAAGTACAATGTCAGAAGACAAACCCTGAGAAATATTGTCAGCTTAAAAATAAGTTATCTTAACTCGGTACTATCCTGAATCAGTCTTAAACTGTAAAGGCAGACAAACTGGCTGAATAAACGCCTGTTTGAATAGTTTATATTATCAAAATGGAATGAGCTTTTTAGCATGAGGCTTGGAAAGCTGCTATGACTCATCTCTGTGCCTACACAGGAAAACATTGTTAGAAAACACCCATATGGATTCTGATCAATTTTTTGGAGAGATAAGAAAAAGAAACTGATCGATCCAATGAAAAGATGGGAAAATGAGCTGAATAAACAACTCTCTGAGGAGGATATACAAACAGCCAAAAGCGTATGAAAAAAATGCTCAACATCCCTCATCATAAGGGAGATGTAAATCAAAACCACAATGAGATACCACCTAACACCAGTCAGAATGACTAAGATTAAAAATAAAAATGTTAAGTGCTGGCAAGGCCATGATAGGAATACAAATTAGTATGGCACTGTGGAGATTAATATGTAGATTTCTCAAAGATCTATAAGTAGAACTACTACATGATCCAGAAATTCCACTCCTGGGTTTCTATCCAAAGATAGGAAAATGTTCAGTCAGAAAAGTGCTTGCACATCTGTATTTTTTGTGGCTTTATTCACAATTCCTAGGACATGGAACCAACCCAAATGTCCATGAGCAGAGAATGAGTTGAAAAAGTTTGGCACATATGCTTTATGGAATACTACTCAACCATAAAAAAAACAAGACCCAGGCACTTGATAGAAGGTGGACTAATATGGAAGATTTACTGCTTAGTGAAGTGAGTTAGGCTATGAAGGACAGACATTGTATGTCTCCACTTAATATATACCAACTGTCAGTACTCCATGTCAGAAACTGAAAAACTGGAAGATATAGAAGCATGGAAAATAGTTATAGATACTGAAGACAGTGTGGGAATAGGATGTGGGATGTGGGAGAGGGAGAGGAAAAAAATCAAGGGGAAAAATAGAGAGGAAGGACATTAAGGTGATAGAGAAATGAAGGATAGTTTGGTGATGATAATGTGTATGATATCTTCAACTGGACTGGGGTGAAGTATATTCATATTGAGTAATTCATTTTATAAACTGTAGTGATGTACAATGATTGGAAGTATAAAAAAATTGGAATAATAAAGAAAAAAGAATTATGATAAAATCTTACACAGAAACTATTACTAAAATATCAAGACAATTAATCAAATGACGCACCTACAGCATAAAGAAGTACTATTAAAATGTTGTGACCCAGAAGATAAATATGGTCTCCTGACTTTTCATAATACATTAAAAAGGTATTAGGTAGAATCTCAAAGCCTGAAAAGACTGAAATAAGTCAAAAGAACTAAGGAATAAGATAATAGAGGTGAAGGTGAAAGAGGCAGAATTCAGGTATTAGAGTATTAAAAAAAACACTGGAAGAAAAGCCTTTTAAAATATTAAAAAAGAACAAATTAAGAAGAAAAATAAGAATTCACAGATATAATGTAAAGCACAGTAAAGGGGTTGAAATGAAATGAATGTAAATAATTAGTAATGAAAGGGAAAAGACCGTCAGACAATGTAGAAGATTTAGGTGACAGACAAAGGAGACATGATATGTGTAGTTACAGTACACTGAGAAAAGAACCAAAGCCATGGTATTGGATAAGTGTGTGTGTGTGTGTGTGTGTGTGTGTGTGTGTGTGTATTTATTTTAAGAGAAATTTTTTGCTATAAAGTGCCTGCACTCACCGAAGAGACAGAGAGAGACAGAAAGACCAAAAGCAAGAAATCACCCTCTGGGGGATAACCATGCCGCAATCCCTTCTCCTCTTTTCTCCTCTCAGGATTTTGAGCATGCATACACACACACCCAGAGTGTTTCAAGCCACCAGGTCTGGGACTCGAACCTCCTTCAACTACATGGGAGTCCAGTGACATAACCAGTAGTATGCCATCTGCTGGTCTCAAAATAAATATTTTAAAGTATAATCTAATAAAACTTTCCTGAAATAATTATGATTATGAATTGAAAAAACACAGTGTATCTAAGAATTGGAAACTGAAATGGCAAATTTCAAGATATACCTTAATAAAATCCATTGAACTTAAAAAATTTAATAAGTATCTTTGGGGTATCCATGAAAATTACAAATACTTGCTCTTGACTAAAAAACATTCAGTATAAAATGGATACAAGAAGACCTTAGGGCAACATTATTTAGATATTAAAATGTGAGTCAGGTATTTTGTCTTTGACCAGTTTTCTTAGAGCATAGGCAAATATTTATGGACCTGGAAGAATTTTGAGAATAATGTTCCATGTGTCCCTTCTAGAAAAACGAACTCTAAAATAAGAGTGAGCTATCTGAAATATGATTGATGAAGCTCAATCATGGATTCTGTTGATGACCACATTATATATTTAACTTTACCCAAATATCTAAATAATGGGCAAAGGATGGCAGAAATATGTGATAATGAAAAATTAGTGCCACAACAAATATAAGAATGGGGCAAATCCACTGAAAGTAATAGACTGGAACTAAAAGTTAATCCATTTAAATTTGGAGCTGGGGGAGAAGAACAGGAATGTATTATGAATCAATGATGTTCAAAAATAGAACTAAAGATTGCCTACAGAGAAATTAGTATAAATGTATACAGTAATAGACAGTATACGCTTGACTAAAAATGATTAGAAATTGGTACCAACAGATGGCATAATTGTTACATCCCTGGATTCCCGTGTACTCAACTGTGGTTTAAGTCCCAGACACAGTGGCTTAAACCTAATGGGTGTGTGATCATTTGTGTTCAGATCCTGAGAGGAGAATGGAGGAGAAGATATTGTGGCATGGCCATCCCCCCTGGGGCTGATTTCTCACCTTCTGTCTCTCTATCTCTTTCTGTGTCTCTGGCAAAAAGTGCACATGCCCTGTAACAAGAATCTCTTGAAATAAATAAGTATAAGAGGAAATACAGACGGTAAAATATTTTATAATCTCTGTGTGTGTGTGTGTGTGTCTAAAACTAACACCAACTCATCCCAGTAAAGAATTCTTAGGCTCGTGGAAAATGATTGGCAGGAAATATACCAGATAGATATAGAACTTTTTGTTGTTGTTCCAGAATGTTCATAAGCTATTAGAAACTAACACAGAAAACATGACGTAAAACAGTAAAGAGCTACCACTTGCCAAAATTGAGACAATTTAGGCATCACAATAAATAAATAAATAAATAAATAAATAAATAAATAAATAAATATAAAGCCTATCATTTTAAAATTCAGTATCTAAAAGCCACAAAGTGTCTAAAATGTAGAGACTAATTTTGAATATTATAATGATGCTATGATTCTTTTACTTCTAATTACAATGTATCTACTTTTAGTGGTTTGCTATTAAAGTTTTTTTTTTTTTCTAATCTGCTATGAGGGCTTAAATTTTTTTTTAAATACATCAATGTTTTTGGACTTTCATTATAAGCTTTGTAAGTTAATTATTATGAGTATAACTTTCTTTTTAGTCTGAGCAGAAATAAAATGTTTTCTATTAATAAATTTACTACCTTGAACCATCTATTTACTTTTAGAATAAATTCTACTCAGTACCTGTCCTTGAAAGTACAAAACAACTCGCCCATAAAACCAACCTTTTTTATACTGGTTTCTGTGTTTTGACCTATTTAAATTATTTATTCTTTTATATTTTATGCTTAAATCCTTATGTACTTTTATAAATCAATAGTGACATTACTTTTGGTGAAGTAGTAACAATAGTTAGAAATAATTCTAACTATTTAATTCTCATTCATTTTCACTGATTCACTGGCTATCCCAAAAAATAGATTTCAATTTTATGCTATCACAAACTTAATGACTTATTTAATGTTTTTTCACCAAGTTATGAGATATCAAAATACTGATAATTATTATTAGTGTGGTCTGCTTTCCACCTAAACATAAATTGTACAATAGAAAGATAAAGAAGTTAGGCTTTAGAAGTGCTTTAAAAATACAGTTATTAAATATTTGTTCAAGGCATAAGTAATTGAATAAGAGCTATTTTAAGAAAAAATACATGGATTCTCTATAGGATTAATATTTGGGCCTTATTTTTGAAAGTTACTCTTAAGATTCCTTATTCTTTGAAGGGTTTAAGAGAAAGCAGACAAAAAATGGAAAACCCACCTATTTATCATTCTTTTAATAAAGCAAAAGTATTCTGTGATCCAAGAAAATCTGAATGTATATTTATGTGATCTGCCCCATTGATAAGATATTTATTTACAAATCCTACTTTTCACAGTAATTAAACTCAGTTGCAAACCTCCTGAGTAGTATGTTTTGTAATGGTGGTAAGATATGGATTAGAATATGCTGCTCACCTGAATGTTGATACGGTGAGAGTTCAGTTTAGTGTCCCACTGGTAATAGAGCTGATACCAAAGGTCATTAGTCATATTTGTATATGATCATTATTATTGCTTTTTACATTCTAATTTCTTTAAGTACTATATATATATATATATATATATATATATATATATATATACCTTAGCTATTAACCAAGCTGGAGTAGAAACTTATTAAAAAGTTGTTATTTCTTTCATGAGCAAGAAAGAGAGTTAGCATCCTCAACAGGGTCCTAATATTGCAATTCACCTCAGCCCCAGTCAGTCCTGGGTCATAGGCATACATATGAACCATGCACCCTCTCCAAATGGGTCAGTTTTGTAGAGTGTCTCATTGTACAGATTTGACACTGTCTGTCCCTCTTTTTTCAGACAGGGTCTTTAAATGGGTCATTGTCCTACCTCAGCCTTGCCAGTACCTGGTACTACAGGTGCATGATAGTACACTTAGCTTTTAAGATGGGTAAGGAATCAAACCTGGGTCTCCCATGTGACCTCAGTTTCCTAAGTAGCATCATAGACTAGCACACATTACCATGCACTGGGCATAGATGGAGTAAAGTCTTTTGTGTAGAGATATGCTATGTAAGTTTCAGAGATTCACCAGAGTACCTAGCCTACCTTAATAATGCAATAGAAACATAGCAAACATTTGCTAATAGAATGAATTTATAGTCAACCTCCAAATGTTTTACTAGAATAATTTTCTAATTTTTAGAAATAAATACTTTCCATCTCCTTTATCACCATATACTCTCACAATCACTCCAGGACCAGATTCATCTCTTTCTTTGGTACTTCTGCAGGATACCATTAATATGAATGTATGCACAATGATGTTTACTCACCTCAATCTATTACTTTCTGACATTGCCTTTTGATCTCTTCAACCTTAGTAACTATTATCACATTAAGCAACCTTTTACAATTATTAGTATTTAGAGAAGAATAACCCAAGGAGCAATTAAATGAGTTGGCCTTCTTGTAGCCTATAATTTTCCCTTTTCCTTTTAAGTAGTGGACTTACACTCTTCAGTGACATTCTTTTGATTCTCCGGCACTTACAGTAAGTGTTTCCTTATTTCTTTTTATAACCCCTGTTATTCGGGTTTCATTCTGTGACTTCATCTTATGACTTTGCCCTAACAGGGACCAAATAATTACCACTCGTACATTTTTACCTTGTAACTACATTTTCCCTGACTTTTTAATGTAATTTCAGTAGTGCCCTATACTCAAGTTAGGGCACTCTAGGTTTCTGAAGGTGATTTTCTGAGATGAGACATATAATCAAATTCCTAACAACTTGTTCACTGCATTTATTGGAATACATAGTATGCTAATCTTTCTGCACTTAACAACATCAGAATTTGAGACATTTATTTTGAACAACAAATTAATAGTATGACTTATTTTAATTGGCTTATTTTTCCAGGTGCAAGCTTCTATTAAAAGACCACATTTGCATCTCTAAATAGGATACTACACAGGTACAAAAAGCCTAAATAATGCAGTGATAATTCACAGGGTTCTTTTGGTTGGTTTTACATGTATTTGACTAATTCTAGAAAGAAAGGGAAAAGAGAAAAAGAAAGAAAACACCAGCATAAAATAAAATATTTTTCAGTGTCAATTAATGTATATATTTCACTCAATTGTAGGTTCGGTAGATTATTTAAGTTTACTAAGAAGTGTGTATGAACTGTAGTGATTAAATTGTAAGTTGAGCAGTTTATATACTACTAACGGGCAATCTGTTCCAAAATCTTATTAAACATGGCCAGCCACATATCTGGTCAATTAGGCTTGGCAATGGTATGGGAATTTCATGAAACAATCTATTGTTTAAACCCAAAGTAGTCGCTTCTATATCTTGAAGATTAATGCCTCCTGTGTATTCTAGGATTCTAGGTTATAAAGAGGTGAATTTGTGTAGTAAACATCTTCTAGGTCATTTTGATTCACGAAAAAAATACAGACACACATTGCACTTAGAATTCAATTTTAAGTTCACTAAAAGTCTATTCATTGTTATGCTAATCTAGTGCTTGTTTAGCTTTTCTTCAATTTTTAGTTACTCTGACAATTCCATTTGAAATGCTGAAAAAAAAAAACCTACCTATTTTCTTTTGGAAAGTGGTAAGTGGGATTGATCATGCAGTTTAAATAGAACGTGCAAAGATATATATTTGCTTTTGTTCATGGCAATGTGTGCATTTCAGTATAATACAGAGTTTACTCTTGGGAACAGTTAGAAAATGGATTGTAGTGTTATGATGTAGAAGGGCAAAGGGATCTTGTTTTGTTCTGATTGGTTTTCCTGTTTAATCTCAGACACTGTCAGGAAGTTGTGAAGCAACAGTTGAATATTCTTTAAAAATAATCTGAGTTCTTGAAATATGCTGTACGGAAACTAAAACAGAAAACTGACATTGATCATGTTATGAAACATTCAGTGTATTAGAGATTTGCAGAGTAACTCTCATGGTAAATAAATGCAATTGTCCAGAAAAACTTTGTCTCACTAGGCATTTTTTTGTATTTTGAATTTTTATCATTTTTTCCAGGAATATAAAAGAATCATGATTGACAACTTAAAACCTAAATATGCTGCAGAGACAGCACCAGGGCAGCAATGGCCCAGAAGAGAGGGAGAGAGATTGAGTGACTGTCAATGATCATAATTGTGTGCACAGTACCAGTAACTCTGCACACAGCACAGAGTCTAAATGAAATGTCTCTCTCTATGGGTCTTAGAGTCTGACGTGATCATACTGACAACCAAAGAGGGGTTGCCTGATTTCTTTTTCTTTGAAAAAGAGTTTCTTTTTATTTTCTTTTGTCAGTCACTTCGTAGTGGCATCTCCCTGACTGAAGGAAATGCATGAATGATAGATATCTGAATGATCAGCATCTAAAACAGGGCTAAATAAGCTTTGACTTTTGATATAAGCTTTATTGTCTTTTTTCAGCACAAAATTAATAGAGTTCCTTTAGAAAATACAGACCAGCACAAAAAGTAATCACAATGATGTGAAACCACTTGTACAGAAACAACCTCCATTAATATTTTATTTATATCTTTCCAAACAATTATCTATTTATCAATCATACACCTAAATTTATTAATTTTAGACATAGTTGGGCCACAGTTTGTATCTTTGGTACATTACCAGTTTTAAACTCAATATATAACTCTCACTTCCCCATTGTTTTAAAGATTCTTTGTTATGATCGTATTCATGGTTTTGGCAACTCAGTCTTACAGATGTGTCAGTTTAAAACAAACCTGAAAAACAAAGAGAGAAAATTCACTTGATTTCTCAGGGTGCAGAATAAGAATGTTGGAATAGTAGACATTTTGGTGATAATCCAAGAGTCAAATACTAATTTTCTTCTTTTTTTGTGTCAAATTTAGATATAATTCTCTTCTTTAATCCAGCTGAAACTTTCTATCTTAATCTATTATAATTCCTTGGTACTTATTTTATCACAGTAATATTTTTAAAAAGAGAAAAGTTTGTTAATAAAGATAGGAATAATGTGCTTTAATATTTAATGACTGATGATAACTTAAGAACAGTTTTTAGTGTTCCTATGATTTATTAAGAGGTTACATTATTTTTTGTGGAAAGAATACCTGGTATTGCACAAATTATTCATTTGACAACCATATGGAGAAAGCTTCAAATCATTACACTGTGTGCATAGTATGAGCTTGGACAAATTATTTAACTTCAAGAGACTATTTTTTTATCTAAAATAATAAAAAAACTATTTTATAGTTTTTTTTAGGACAGAGGACAATTACACTTATAAGGCTAGGAAGTTAGTCACACATTATTTATCTGTAAATTTATATATAAACTTGTCCAAGAATCTGGTAGATACCATTAAAAGAAAATTAAAATAGAAGCTACTGTTTAGAAAATACCCACGGCCAGCGACCCATAGCCATGTAACCAGAACTTATGTCATCCTGATTTCTCCAAAATGCTATCTCTAATCATAAAAGACACAAAACTAAGCTTTAGACCCTTCTCATCATGATTCAGTGAAATAAAACCAATCATCTACATAAACATCAGCATAACCAGCTCTGCCTCCTTTAAAAAAAAAAAAAGTTTTCTTTTTCTTTTTTGGAGAGGCTTTCACTATAGGGCGCGTGCGCTCGCCAGACAGAAAGAGACATAGAGACAGAAAGCGAGAAATCACCCCCCAGGGGGGATGGTCACGCAACAATCCCTTCTCTTCCATTCTCCTCTCAGGATCTTGGGCACGTACACACACGCGCCCGGTGTGAGTTTTAAGCCACCTGGTCCAGGATGCGAATTGTGATCGACTACGTGGGAGTCCAGCGACATAGCCATTACGCTAACTGCTGGTTCCTCTCTTTTCTGTTTTATAAACTGTGCTGTCACTGCTGGGAATGGGGTTTGTACCGTTCGGTTTGAAGGCTCCTGATTCGCACACTGTTTTTCTGTATGCACATAAACTTAACATAATCTCAATCAATTTCTGTTCATTCTGTTCATGATGAGGGTGCTTCCATAGCTCATTATCTCTCCTGTCTTTCTCCTGTTTCTTTGGTGTGATCCAAACATCATCCAGGTATTCCATTTCCTTATAGCACATTCTTTTCTTCCCTGAAGCCTATACCTAGTTACTTACCTAATAATATTTATGAAAATCTTATTTCCAAGGCCATGGGTTGCTATTATTAAATTGTGTAAACAATGATATATTCCTTTTACTGAAGTTAATTTAATGTATTTTTTTTTTGTATTTATTGAGCACATAACACCTTAAAGTGGTATTTTAAACTGGTTCTTATGAAAATATAATATTTCACCATTTACCACAAAAGTTATTTTATATAATTGATGAGCACATAATTTTTTTTATCTTTTTGGTTTGGCACAAACCATGATATAATTTTTTTTCTGATTAAATATCTGAACATAATTTTGATTAAAGTTTCCTGTTTACAGGGAAAAAAATACAGAGTTTTTTCCCATGTTCCTGGAGCAGATAAAGGAAACAAACTAGAGAAAAACATTGGATTTAACAGCAAATTATAGCAGTATATTAAGAGTGGGAGAGGAAAAATCACATTAAACAAAGCTCTGCCATTAGCTTGCAATTTTTTAGTATGCATAGATGGGAGTGTTATTTGTATGTGAGTGGAGAGTTGACATGTATTTTTGTCTATTCTTTATTATCTTAATAGTTTCATGCTATGTATTTACCATAACCAACCTTTGCCTATGAAAAACATGTAAGATAATGTATTTAGGGCCATTGAGACAAGCTTATTATGTACTTTTCTATCTTGTTTAATATGTATGTTATGTAATATTCAAAAAGATTTTTTTTTCTTGATTGAGAAAAGAATATGAAATGAAAAATCTACAGTTTTGATAACTGAGAATTGCTATTTTTTTAGTACATTATTATATTGGGTGTCATCTATTTTGGGCTTTTATTAGCTAATTAATAAATACATTAGACATTTTTTGGTTTCAGTTGGGATTTTACATAGCCTGTATTGAAATTGTATTGAAATATAATTCTTTGGTTCTTTGTTGTTTCTATTAACCCATATCATTATTTTAATAAATGTTATAATATCAACCTAAAAATAAAAATAAAGCTCTGCCAGAGTAGAGGAATAAATGTTGCTAAGCTTGAAATCAGAAAACCTGGGTTCAGTTCCCAGAACTTCTGTTTACTTGTGTTATAGTATTATAGAAGCCACTTAACCTTGCTTGGCCTTTGAAGTATTATGAAAGTCACTTAACCTTTTTAACCTTAATTTCTTCATTTATAGATTTTTTTTTAAAGAGAGATTTTTGCTATACATCATGTGCATGCACCAGAGAGACAAAGAGAGACAGCAAGCAAGAAATCATCCCCCGGTCCTCGGGGGAGGATGGCCATGCTGCAATCTCTTCTATGTAGAAGGGCAAAGGGATCTTGTTTTGTTCTGATTGGTTTTCCTGTTTAATCTCAGACACTGTCAGGAAGTTGTGAAGCAACAGTTGAATATTCTTTAAAAATAATCTGAGTTCTTGAAATATGCTGTACGGAAACTAAAACAGAAAACTGACATTGATCATGTTATGAAACATTCAGTGTATTAGAGATTTGCAGAGTAACTCTCATGGTAAATAAATGCAATTGTCCAGAAAAACTTTGTCTCACTAGGCATTTTTTTGTATTTTGAATTTTTATCATTTTTTCCAGGAATATAAAAGAATCATGATTGACAACTTAAAACCTAAATATGCTGCAGAGACAGCACCAGGGCAGCAATGGCCCAGAAGAGAGGGAGAGAGATTGAGTGACTGTCAATGATCATAATTGTGTGCACAGTACCAGTAACTCTGCACACAGCACAGAGTCTAAATGAAATGTCTCTCTCTATGGGTCTTAGAGTCTGACGTGATCATACTGACAACCAAAGAGGGGTTGCCTGATTTCTTTTTCTTTGAAAAAGAGTTTCTTTTTATTTTCTTTTGTCAGTCACTTCGTAGTGGCATCTCCCTGACTGAAGGAAATGCATGAATGATAGATATCTGAATGATCAGCATCTAAAACAGGGCTAAATAAGCTTTGACTTTTGATATAAGCTTTATTGTCTTTTTTCAGCACAAAATTAATAGAGTTCCTTTAGAAAATACAGACCAGCACAAAAAGTAATCACAATGATGTGAAACCACTTGTACAGAAACAACCTCCATTAATATTTTATTTATATCTTTCCAAACAATTATCTATTTATCAATCATACACCTAAATTTATTAATTTTAGACATAGTTGGGCCACAGTTTGTATCTTTGGTACATTACCAGTTTTAAACTCAATATATAACTCTCACTTCCCCATTGTTTTAAAGATTCTTTGTTATGATCGTATTCATGGTTTTGGCAACTCAGTCTTACAGATGTGTCAGTTTAAAACAAACCTGAAAAACAAAGAGAGAAAATTCACTTGATTTCTCAGGGTGCAGAATAAGAATGTTGGAATAGTAGACATTTTGGTGATAATCCAAGAGTCAAATACTAATTTTCTTCTTTTTTTGTGTCAAATTTAGATATAATTCTCTTCTTTAATCCAGCTGAAACTTTCTATCTTAATCTATTATAATTCCTTGGTACTTATTTTATCACAGTAATATTTTTAAAAAGAGAAAAGTTTGTTAATAAAGATAGGAATAATGTGCTTTAATATTTAATGACTGATGATAACTTAAGAACAGTTTTTAGTGTTCCTATGATTTATTAAGAGGTTACATTATTTTTTGTGGAAAGAATACCTGGTATTGCACAAATTATTCATTTGACAACCATATGGAGAAAGCTTCAAATCATTACACTGTGTGCATAGTATGAGCTTGGACAAATTATTTAACTTCAAGAGACTATTTTTTTATCTAAAATAATAAAAAAACTATTTTATAGTTTTTTTTAGGACAGAGGACAATTACACTTATAAGGCTAGGAAGTTAGTCACACATTATTTATCTGTAAATTTATATATAAACTTGTCCAAGAATCTGGTAGATACCATTAAAAGAAAATTAAAATAGAAGCTACTGTTTAGAAAATACCCACGGCCAGCGACCCATAGCCATGTAACCAGAACTTATGTCATCCTGATTTCTCCAAAATGCTATCTCTAATCATAAAAGACACAAAACTAAGCTTTAGACCCTTCTCATCATGATTCAGTGAAATAAAACCAATCATCTACATAAACATCAGCATAACCAGCTCTGCCTCTTTTAAAAAAAAAAAAAAGAAAGAAAGCTAATGCACATATACAATCACAAAAATAGGTTAGAACACTTTCTCTTTTCTGTTTTTTTTTTTTTTTTCTTTTTCTTTTTTGGAGAGGCTTTCACTATAGGGCGCGTGCGCTCGCCAGACAGAAAGAGACATAGAGACAGAAAGCGAGAAATCACCCCCCAGGGGGGATGGTCACGCAACAATCCCTTCTCTTCCATTCTCCTCTCAGGATCTTGGGCACGTACACACACGCGCCCGGTGTGAGTTTTAAGCCACCTGGTCCAGGATGCGAATTGTGATCGACTACGTGGGAGTCCAGCGACATAGCCATTACGCTAACTGCTTTTTTATCTCTTTTCTGTTTTATAAACTGTGCTGTCACTGCTGGGAATGGGGTTTGTACCGTTCGGTTTGAAGGCTCCTGATTCGCACACTGTTTTTCTGTATGCACATAAACTTAACATAATCTCAATCAATTTCTGTTCATTCTGTTCATGATGAGGGTGCTTCCATAGCTCATTATCTCTCCTGTCTTTCTCCTGTTTCTTTGGTGTGATCCAAACATCATCCAGGTATTCCATTTCCTTATAGCACATTCTTTTCTTCCCTGAAGCCTATACCTAGTTACTTACCTAATAATATTTATGAAAATCTTATTTCCAAGGCCATGGGTTGCTATTATTAAATTGTGTAAACAATGATATATTCCTTTTACTGAAGTTAATTTAATGTATTTTTTTTTTGTATTTATTGAGCACATAACACCTTAAAGTGGTATTTTAAACTGGTTCTTATGAAAATATAATATTTCACCATTTACCACAAAAGTTATTTTATATAATTGATGAGCACATAATTTTTTTTATCTTTTTGGTTTGGCACAAACCATGATATAATTTTTTTTCTGATTAAATATCTGAACATAATTTTGATTAAAGTTTCCTGTTTACAGGGAAAAAAATACAGAGTTTTTTCCCATGTTCCTGGAGCAGATAAAGGAAACAAACTAGAGAAAAACATTGGATTTAACAGCAAATTATAGCAGTATATTAAGAGTGGGAGAGGAAAAATCACATTAAACAAAGCTCTGCCATTAGCTTGCAATTTTTTAGTATGCATAGATGGGAGTGTTATTTGTATGTGAGTGGAGAGTTGACATGTATTTTTGTCTATTCTTTATTATCTTAATAGTTTCATGCTATGTATTTACCATAACCAACCTTTGCCTATGAAAAACATGTAAGATAATGTATTTAGGGCCATTGAGACAAGCTTATTATGTACTTTTCTATCTTGTTTAATATGTATGTTATGTAATATTCAAAAAGATTTTTTTTTCTTGATTGAGAAAAGAATATGAAATGAAAAATCTACAGTTTTGATAACTGAGAATTGCTATTTTTTTAGTACATTATTATATTGGGTGTCATCTATTTTGGGCTTTTATTAGCTAATTAATAAATACATTAGACATTTTTTGGTTTCAGTTGGGATTTTACATAGCCTGTATTGAAATTGTATTGAAATATAATTCTTTGGTTCTTTGTTGTTTCTATTAACCCATATCATTATTTTAATAAATGTTATAATATCAACCTAAAAATAAAAATAAAGCTCTGCCAGAGTAGAGGAATAAATGTTGCTAAGCTTGAAATCAGAAAACCTGGGTTCAGTTCCCAGAACTTCTGTTTACTTGTGTTATAGTATTATAGAAGCCACTTAACCTTGCTTGGCCTTTGAAGTATTATGAAAGTCACTTAACCTTTTTAACCTTAATTTCTTCATTTATAGATTTTTTTTTAAAGAGAGATTTTTGCTATACATCATGTGCATGCACCAGAGAGACAAAGAGAGACAGCAAGCAAGAAATCATCCCCCGGTCCTCGGGGGAGGATGGCCATGCTGCAATCTCTTCTCCTCTATTATCCTCTTGGAATTTGGGGCACACAAGCACCCAGCGTGAACTTCAAGCCTCTGGGTCTTGGACTCAAAATGTGGTCGACTACATGGGATTCCAGCAACATAACCACTATTCCATTTGCTGGTCCCAGTTTCCTTATTTATATATAAAAGATAAATGCCTATTTGGAATGACTGTTCTGAGAATTAACTGAGATATTTTATTTTTAAGTGGTTTGTATACTGGCATCAGGTTTTACATTTGTTTGTTTTTAAATAAACATTTCGTGGGGCCAGCAGATGGTGTAACATTTATATTGCTGGACACCCATATGGTCAGCTGTGGTTCAAGTCCCGGACCCAGTGTCTTGAAACTTACAATGGGCATGTGTGCGTGTGTGCCCAAGATCCCAGGAGGAAAGTGAAGGAGAAGGGATTTTGGCATGGCCATTTTGTCTCCATAGGGTGTACTCACTCTATAGCAAATCCTTGGAAAAAAATCTTCAAATGAGCATTTCTTTTTAAAATTTGAACAGGCAATAAGGTGCTTCAGAAATAGAAAGCATGTACAAGGTGTCTTCAGGTAGTTCATGGAAAATGAGTATTATGAAAAAAAAATCATGCATGGATTTCAAAATTTTCTTGCACAAAGATAAACTCATATTTAATTCTATTTCCACAAACTTTCTGAATTTTCCCTCATAGATGGATACAGAAACCAGATGTTAGATAAAATTTAAAATTAAGTCTTTCTATATAATTTTTCTTAAAGTCAATATGGTGCTTAAATTACCTTTATAATGTGGTGGAAGAAATGAAGAAACAAATGGACTTCATATTTAATGAGGATAATAGACACTTTTACTCATGGCTTTTTATAAAATCCTTAGGACAATTGGAAAGCAAGTTTTCACAGATAATTAAATAGAGGCAAAATAAGTTTTCTAAATAACTTGTTCGATATCACACAGCAAATGGAGAGGAGAAGCTAGGAATCAATGAAACACAGAGCATGCTAAATACACTTTGTTCCTAACATAGCACCACTCCAGGATCATTAGGCAAACCCACACCAAAATATAATAGCGATTTACTTGTTTTCTTTTGTTAGATCTTCTATTAGTCAATAAGATAAACAACAGAGTAAGAACAATGACTTCTTCGTATAATCCCTGAGGAAGATGACTTAATCCGGAAGTCCAAATATTGATTTGTTGTTTTCACGACTATGTGGAAACCAATAACTAGAATATTATATACATTCCAAAAAAGTATTCAAATTGTCTAATAAAGAGGTCACTATCCCAAGAAAATTACTGAAAGAATAAATCTTTGAGAATGAAGGTAAAAGGAATCCTTCCTTGACATGACCCAATCACCTAAAATGTCTCCTGCTCAGGTGGCAGTCCATGCCCTTTTGCATATTATCCAGTTAGGTTTCTGGGAAACGACATGGCAAGTGAAGGGCATGTGAGGACCAGGGAGCTGTGGAGATAAGGACAAAAGGGAAAGACAAGATCACACATTAGAAACATGAAAACTTGTATTAACACCTTCATGAGAAGATGGCCTTACCTCACTTTCCCCAATTTAGATTATGTAGAGTCCTTTGAGTTAAAATTGTCAAGACTTCCAATAGTTGTACAGAAAAATTAATTTAGATCACAGTTGAGATTCAATAAAAGAGCATAAGATGTTCTATCTGTCTCAAGTTACCACTACCACGAATCAAAAGGAATCAATGAACTAAATGGGTAGATCAGTGCTGCATTATACTTTCTCCAGATGCTGGAGGCTTAACTCTGTGGTGCCATGTCTGAGGATGTGAAAAGAACATATGATATAAAAGCATTGTGATGTGTGATTACTTTGCTTCTGGCGTGTGACAAAGGTTAACAGACTCCTCTTTCCATTTGGCTTCTCAGATTTGTACATACTCGCAGGAAAGGTTGCCAAAAAGCTTTCTTCTTATTTCCCTATTTCTAAATTTATTTCTGCTAAGAGGTGAATCTTTATATATTCTATTCTAATGCAAAGATCATGATTATGGTGCCTTTCCTAGGATTTGCAGGAAACATATGGAGAGCAGATTATTCAGGTTGTAAAAATTACCACTTCAGTTTTGGTTCACTTGACTTGTCATCCTTCCTGTCATCCACTACTCTCTTTTCACCCACCATGTAAATATCACTTTAGCACAAGGTTTCACATCTTAAGTTGATGAGATTTTGTGGGCTCTTTGTGTGTGTAGGTGTGCACAAACATGCTGCAAGATGTGAACTTCTGTTTTGACATAAGCAGAAAGACTTGATTCCTTGTTTTTTATTGTGTGGATACATGCAAATTTAATACTTATTTACTTACATTTCAGTTCTAAGTGTATTCAGACCAAAATGATTTGATGAGCAGTTGGGCAGAGACAAAATTAACATTATCACTGACATTGATAAGCATGAGTTAACCCACCAAAAAACGATACGTGGATGAAGCAGTAAAGTAGGGGGCTGGTCCTGTGGATTAAAGGTTAAGGGAGCCAGGTCCCTCATGGATAACAACCTTGCTTAAATCCCAGCCCCTGCAGTTTGAAAAACATGTCAATAACCTAGTGAGCTTGCCCAAAATTGTGACAGGAGAGAGAAATGGAGGAAAATGGGTTATGACATAACCCTGCCCCACTGGCGTGTGCTTGTTCCCCTCTCACTGCCTCTTCATCTTTGGTGAGTTCATGCACCTTCTGGCTGTGACAAGAGAGAGGGGAAGGAGGAGGAAGAGATGGAGGAGGAGAAGGAGGAGGAGAAGAAGGAAGAAGACGACGAAAACGAAGAAAACGAAGACGAAGAAGAAAGTGGATGGTAGGAGCTAAATGTCCAAAGAAAAATATAAAATCTTCTGGAATATTAAAGAATAGGAAAAAGTTCTGACTTGAGAACCTGGAAGAGGAAGACTTTGAAGGGAATCTACAAAGATGCTTCTGAGATAGTCTGAGGTATGAACAGCTTACAAAGGTGACCTTGGTGTCAACAAATATGTATATTATTACTGCCACAGAGGCAGGAAAGCACAGATTAGTTTTGTCAGGTTGGAATTATAATTATGAACCTCAGTTGTAGGGAAGTATAGGAAACCTCATTTCGGGCAAATTCAAAATCCTTCTAATTCCTCACTTAGAAGAGAATTTATTCCTCAGAGAATAGTAGTCACTCAGACTTGTTTGTTTGTTTGTTTTAAAGAGACTTTTTTTGCTATAGGGTGCATGTGTTCACTAGAGAGACAGAGAAAGACAGAGAGACAGAAAATAAGAAATCATCCCCCCAGGGAGTATGGTCACACCATAGTCCATTCTCCTCTATTCTTCTCATGGGATCTTGGGTATGCACGCACAAATGCCCAGCATGAGGTTTAAGCCACTGGGTCTGAATCTCAAACCACAGTGGACTACGTGGGAGTCCAGTGACATAGCCATTCCAGAAGATTTTAATTGCCAGAGGGCACTTGTGCTCCCTAGAGAGAGATATGGAGACATAGAGAGAAAGATAGGGAGGGACCATACCCAATGAAGCATGGTCAGGCTGCAATCCCTTCTCCTCTACTTCTTCTACCAAGATTTTGGGTACACACACACATATGGGACTGTCATGTTTTTCAACCCACTGGGGCTGGGATTCTAACTATTTTTGACCATGTAAGATCCAGCTCCTTTCACCAGTGAGTCACGGGGCTGGCCCAAAATCACAAAGACTTTAACAATAAAATTAAGTAAATGTGATTTAGGAATATTATATTTATAAAAATGTGAAATATAGACCATAGAGAAGTTAGGTTAGGAAGACTAATAGACATGTCAATAATACAGAATGGAATCAATTTAAGCATAAATTTGGATGGTTGTGAAAAGAAACACCAGGAAGTGGTTATAAAAGAACTATTGAAGAGAAAATCCACACAACACAGTATACTGGATATGGAAAAATAAAAATCAAAGAATGAATCATACTTAATACCCAGAGTAAGTGGATGATCAGGATAGTTAATAAGTAATTGGTATTAGAGATCTATTTAATTTATATCATACATTGTGTTCTTTCTACTTTAGGAGGCAGGAATTGGGAAATATAAATTTTTAAGACAAAAAGATCAATATTTTACAGGTAGAGAAGAAGGAACAATTGAGAAGGGGGTTTGTAATACAATGAAGAGATAGGAGATTCACCCCATAACCAGGCTAGAAGACAATCCAACTCACAAAAGATTGGTTAGCCTTGGAAAAGAGGAGAGTTTCTCCTCTAAGTCAGTGGAGAAAGTAGGAGAGTGGGGAAACAATATATATATTTTTTCAGATGACTTAGAATAAGTTTTAGTTACATAGAGCTAAATAGCCTAGATCAGAGTTAAGTCCAGGGCAAGGTGACATCCGAATTGTGAGGAAAACTGGCTGAAAACAGGAATGTAGATGAAATAGAGAAGACTCACTGGAAGAGTGTGAAAGACCTGCAACATAATGCATAAGGGTTTTCAGCTGCATATCCTTCAAAAAGAAGTGCGCACCAGCTGTGGGAAATTGGTGTCATTGAATTGTTCGTATCAACAATTTTGCTACAGTTCAGACAGAATTTGAATACCAACTACACTAAGTCATAACAGGTTCTAAAAATGTCTATTTTCATGTTCCACAGGGATAATTTTTTTTTCCATTTTTAAAATTGTTTTTTAAAAAATTATCAGGGAAGGCAATTGTAGATACTAGAGACAGTACAAAAGGGGTTGGTAATAGTAGGTAATGGGGTTGGGAGAGAGGAAATTTTGGGGAAAAAGGCAAAAAAAAATCATAGACATAAAAATAAAATGTTATCTGTAGATGATAACATATATAGTAACATCTTTGACTTGACTTATATGCACTGTATTCATGATGAGAAAAGCCATTTGTATACTTTGAAGATATATAGCAATTAAATGCAATTAAAAAATAAATAAAAAAAATCAAACAAAAATCATGTTTAGATATGTACATTCTCTTTAATCTTCTTTAGATATATGCATATATAATTTCTTTATGTTACAGATGCCTTTTTTACAGATTTTTAAAAATGTATTTTATGTATTTAATTACTATACCTTATTTTGCGTGTGAGTTGAATTTAACCAACATGAATATGTTTCACACCAGTCCAGTTAACTGCACTCTTTTGACCAAGTGTTCTCCATCTGAAAGTCCATTCCTTTTCTACTAAGAGATAACAATCGTTCCTACTTACTATTGAAGAGTATATAGCTGTAGAACTAGTTTGCTATTTATCTTCCCTGTAAATAAAATACATATTTTTTAAGCCAACAGGTGGCGTGTGCTTGAAGTGACTGGATCTCACATGGTTAACTGTAATTTGAGTCTTGGACCCAGGAGCTTGAAAAACAAGCGAGGCGTGTATACATGCATGTCTAAAATCCCGAAAGGGTTATGGAGAAGAGCGGGCTGTGGCATGACCACACCCCTGGGGGGGGGGATGATTTATCACTTTCCTTTCTCTCTCATTTTCTCTCTGTATCTCTTTCCAGGGATACAGACTCAAGACACTGTTGTAGTAAGTATGACTTTATTTTCACTGTACTTTTTGACAACTTAGTTGTAGTGAGATTAGGTAAATTCCTCAAGGACCTTAAGTTTATTTCAACTGATAACTGAGAAGAAACAAGTTGCACAGTGATCTTCATATGCCCTGTTCTACATTTCATTTAATTAAGTTAAAGTTTGTGGAATTCATAAATAATTGTTAGTCATAATTAGACTTTATTTTACTTTTAATTTAGTAAGCAGATTTCTTGAAACCATTTTTTCAAGGAGAAGAAATATCACTACCTTATAAAGGAAGCAATATTCCAGTTAGGGAATTAGAACAGTTGTATGTAAATCTCAGTGAAGAGGTATGTGAGGAAGTTTTCTACACTTCAGATTCCTTATTTTCTGTTATTTGTTGATTCTCTCTACATTGTCTATTTTCTGTATTGATAAAAAAAATATGCTTCGACAGAAGAGATAGCTGGTCTTAGGAAAATAAATGACAAAATTATTTTCTCTATTTGTCAGAAATCATTAAACAATTTATTTGAAACCTGTTAGGAGCAAAGTCAAGAAATATCTGCTAAGATAATTTTGTTACATTGAGACATTTATAAATCAAAATAATTTCTCATATCTAACTTAGTACGTATTATGTGCCCCCAGATATACGTGTGTCTCTTTCTTTGTATATTAGGGCTAAAACTGTGAATTGGCAATGAAGTGACAATATTTGCAATAGCACAAAAATATTTATCAAAGTTATATTTTGGTCCATAAGATATTTGCATTTAGATTCCCTTTAAATAAAACTATCTTTCTTATGCATTATGACACAGTTATGTTTACTTTTTTCACATTCTCATAACCTTCTACTGCTGCTTTTTATCCTTTTGGGAAGAAAGCAAGAATAAACAAGTACTAGGTTCCCCCAAAATGGTGTTACCCACTTAGAAGTCACTGGAATAAGCTTTTAGTTTCTGTAAAATTTTACCAGATTGTGTTCCATCTTTCTCCTTTACCATTACTTAACTTTTAGGACACTTAGTTTAGAGTAATGAAGACAAAAAAGGACATCCAAAATGATATTGATTGCTTAATGTTCCCACATTTGAAGAGGAGACACATTCTCTCTTCAGCCAAAAATTGATTAGCTTCTCATGGATTCTACTTCGTGTGTACTTAAAGCAGGGAGAAATTTGCATGTCCTATCTGTCACATACACCCGACCTCTCAGCATGTCTAGGATTTCATTCTGTGTGCCTGATTTCAACAATATCCAGGTCATATACGAAGTCTGATTTAAAAATAATTTAATTTTAATCTTTAACATTTATGTAATCTTTTATAACACCTGACATAGAGACCTTGCTTTATGTTTCCTTTAGCATTCTTCAAGATGTTCTACATCAATTGATCTTGACCAGCAGATATTTATAGTAAATGGCTGTGAGCCAATAATATGCCTTTTGCTTAATAAAATTGCACTCGGAATAGTTTAAAAGGTGCTTGTATTTAATGGCAAATATAACACTGGCTGTTCTTTCCTGTGCCAAGTTACTGTCTAGTTCAAGGTGTTAAATAGCATAATAAGTTTGTTCTCTTCTAATTCTGAAATAAAGAGAACTTCAACTGAGAGGGAGTTTTCGAATGGGGGATGACATGTTGCTGTGAATATGACTTTTCCAAAAGAAGAGAGCTTCTAACTTTTCAAGGCCATGTTCGTTCTACTTATTTATTAGGTGGTCAGAAAGCTCTGTCAATAGTCTAAGACGTATTTCAAACACTGACATCCAAAGATGTTCATCTTTGTCTTTTCTGATTCTCCCATGTGAATAGTGCTTTACTCAGGGCAGGTAATTCACTGAAACAGCTATGTTACTCTTACAAAATCAATTCTGTGTAAAAAGAGTGGATTAAGATCCTTCAGAAATCCTAAATTTAGGTTTAGTTTAGATAAAGTTGGTGTTTACGTAGTCATTTTGAGAGTTGTTTTTTGTTTTGTTTTGTTATTGATATAGTATGCATGCAATTGCCAAAGGGAGAGAAAGTGAGAAATCACCCCTCAGTAGGAAGGCCATGCCATAATTCCTTTTTCTCCATTAGCCTCCCTGGAATTTGGGGTTGCCTCACATGGACCTCATGTGATTTTGAGCCACTGGTTTGGGACTCACACCTTGTGTGGGACATATGGAATCAAGCCACTTAAACTTCTGTGCCACTTGCTGCCTTATTTATTTATTTGCTTATTTATTTACAGGGGATGTGGTAATTACAGAGTTTGGCTTATAATCTGAAAATAATTCCTGTATACTTATTTTTATATTTAACATTAAAGTAAAAATACTCTTTGAGTTTTGTTTTTATACTTAATTTTTAACTTCTTTAAAAGAATTACTAGTGTAAGCAAATCTCATGAAGGAACAAAAAACTATTTACTATTTTTAAATAATTTGTTTACTTTTTAGATATATCTTAACCTATTGAAATATACTTTTTAATATACTTAATAGTCACATTTTCCAATTTTCTACATGAAAATGCATGTTTAGAATCAAGATGCGAAACTTAATAATTTTTTTGTTTTTTTTTTTTAAGGAATTATTTAATTTATTTGCTTTAATTTGACCAAAGAGGGACAGAGGGACAGGGAGGAGTGAGAAAGCAAGCCTCAAGGTCCTGGAATTGAACTGTGATAGCCATGTGGGAGTCTGGTGCCCTTAACTACCATGCTGGGCCTGAAACTTAATAATTTCTGAAAATATAAATCCCTCTGGTTAACGCATAGGAATTACGTATAATGAAAAACATTCTGTTGCTGTTTACATTATATATTGTACAATACATTGATTTCTTTACAAAATAACTTTATCTGGCACCAGTAGATGGTATAATGGTTACATTGTGGGACTTTCACATAGTCAATTGTAGTTTGAGTCCTGGACCTGGTGGCTTAGAACCATCCTCACTGGATGTGTGTGCGTGCACAGTCAAAATACCAAGAGGAAAATGTAGGATAAGTGATTGTGGTGTGGTCATCCCCCGAGGAATGACTTCTCACTTTCTTTCTGTCTCTCTCTGTCTCTCCAGTGAGCATGCCTACCCTATAGCAAAAATCTCTCTCAAAAAAAAAAAAAAAAAAGAAAGAAAGAAAAGATAAAAAAAAAGGCAGCTATTTTCAAAGATGACTTAAAATCTTTAAATGTTATTCCAAAACTAATTTCTGGTGAGATATATTTGGTAAGACACTGAGTTTAAAAAAGTAAACAAGTTTTACATTTTACTGCAGGACTTTTCAGAGCCTTTTCTACGATAAAATTCAATGTGATTATCCAAGGAGATGTTCGTAAACTTAGAACACATTTTCTAAATTGTTTAATCAAACAAAGTTTCATTCACAGAGCATCTCTTATCATATTCTGTTCAAAGCAAAAAAGCAGTCTTGTCTAATAGTCACTAAAACAAACAAACAAAAAACCAAGGATGTTTCCCCTTAGATAATTGAGTATGGTCAAATTCTAGCACTGTTTATAATTTTCCCTTGGAATTGACCACTGCTAATTCTTCATTTACAGACATTCCCTCTTATCTTTTCTCTCTTCATTAGATGAAAAGTATGAATTTTCATTTTCTAAACAATTCAGGTACTCATGCCTATTATCTATTAAATAATTAACTGCTTTCTTTATAGTGAAAAAAATCATTTTACATGAGAAACAATATAATATTTTCCATAGGGTACATGGTCTGAGACAATAAATGATTGTCAAAGGCTATTTGGTTGAGGTCTGTGATGGATATACTTGCATAAAAATCTTTGCAACAATGAATGATTTTATAGCAAAATTTAGTTTTTATATATGTGAGTATAATTGATATATTCTACTGATTTAATTAAGATATGTTTGAATTGACTTTTAAAAAACCGTTATCTTTTCTTTGCTTGATGAATTCTTCAGAATAGGTACCAGAACAAAATTACCAGGATTATAATGCCAAATTTTTATGAAACTGAAAAAACTTATGTGCAATATTTTGTGAAATTTATAAATATATATGTGTGTGTGTATATATATATATATATACACACACACATATGTATATAAAAGCAGTTTCTGAAGGGATTTTATAACTATAATTAAACCTAACTAGGTAACCCTTAACTACCATGCTGGGCCTGAAACTTAATAATTTCTGAAAATATAAATCCCTCTGGTTAACGCATAGGAATTACGTATAATGAAAAACATTCTGTTGCTGTTTACATTATATATTGTACAATACATTGATTTCTTTACAAAATAACTTTATCTGGCACCAGTAGATGGTATAATGGTTACATTGTGGGACTTTCACATAGTCAATTGTAGTTTGAGTCCTGGACCTGGTGGCTTAGAACCATCCTCACTGGATGTGTGTGCGTGCACAGTCAAAATACCAAGAGGAAAATGTAGGATAAGTGATTGTGGTGTGGTCATCCCCCGAGGAATGACTTCTCACTTTCTTTCTGTCTCTCTCTGTCTCTCCAGTGAGCATGCCTACCCTATAGCAAAAATCTCTCTCAAAAAAAAAAAAAAAAAAAAAAGAAAGAAAGAAAAGATAAAAAAAAAGGCAGCTATTTTCAAAGATGACTTAAAATCTTTAAATGTTATTCCAAAACTAATTTCTGGTGAGATATATTTGGTAAGACACTGAGTTTAAAAAAGTAAACAAGTTTTACATTTTACTGCAGGACTTTTCAGAGCCTTTTCTACGATAAAATTCAATGTGATTATCCAAGGAGATGTTCGTAAACTTAGAACACATTTTCTAAATTGTTTAATCAAACAAAGTTTCATTCACAGAGCATCTCTTATCATATTCTGTTCAAAGCAAAAAAGCAGTCTTGTCTAATAGTCACTAAAACAAACAAACAAAAAACCAAGGATGTTTCCCCTTAGATAATTGAGTATGGTCAAATTCTAGCACTGTTTATAATTTTCCCTTGGAATTGACCACTGCTAATTCTTCATTTACAGACATTCCCTCTTATCTTTTCTCTCTTCATTAGATGAAAAGTATGAATTTTCATTTTCTAAACAATTCAGGTACTCATGCCTATTATCTATTAAATAATTAACTGCTTTCTTTATAGTGAAAAAAATCATTTTACATGAGAAACAATATAATATTTTCCATAGGGTACATGGTCTGAGACAATAAATGATTGTCAAAGGCTATTTGGTTGAGGTCTGTGATGGATATACTTGCATAAAAATCTTTGCAACAATGAATGATTTTATAGCAAAATTTAGTTTTTATATATGTGAGTATAATTGATATATTCTACTGATTTAATTAAGATATGTTTGAATTGACTTTTAAAAAACCGTTATCTTTTCTTTGCTTGATGAATTCTTCAGAATAGGTACCAGAACAAAATTACCAGGATTATAATGCCAAATTTTTATGAAACTGAAAAAACTTATGTGCAATATTTTGTGAAATTTATAAATATATATGTGTGTGTGTATATATATATATATATACACACACACATATGTATATAAAAGCAGTTTCTGAAGGGATTTTATAACTATAATTAAACCTAACTAGGTAAGTAAAATTTTCTATGGAGCCAATAAAGCTTCATTTATTAAATGTCTACTAATTTGTGGTCATGGGTTCAGAGCCCATTTCATTCCATTTATTAATAAAGGGTTTGGTACATAAATAAATCATTATATCTAGCTACTCTAGTATGCCTCATAACGTCTTTGAAAATACTTTGCCATTTAATTTATTTTATATGATTTTAGCTATGTACAATGGTATTAGATTATTTATGGCTCTTTGAACTACAAATAACTTCCAGAATTGTATTTCTATTTTAATTTATTTCAGTTTATCTGTCATTCTTGTTCATGTATTTCTTCTATAAGTGAGCAAGACAGAGCAAGAAAAGACAGATAGAAAGCACTCCTAACAGGGTCCTAATGCCTCAATTCACCACTCGCCTTAGCCAGCCCTAGATCCTGTGGGTGTGTGTGCCCACGGTACTCAAAAAGCTCTCTGGAGAGGAACCCAGGATGAGTCTGCCTAACAAAGCCTACTGTCTGGTTTTATTGCTGCACCACTGTCAAGCCCCTACTTTATCTATTGAAAATAATATGTATGAGGGGACTTTGGAACTTAGTGGAAAAAGAGAGTTAAGGTACAAGTTTATTATGTGCAAACATTTTAAAAAAATGCATAATTTTTGTCACGAACACATTTTTCATGAACTTTTTGAAGACTACTTATATACTGTTTGATTATGATGTTCAAGAGGACTATATTTCTTCTTTTACTATTTACCAGCTCAGATTTTTTTTTTAAAAAAGATGAATATATTCATGTTTTTATTTTCTATTCTGAATATTTATGTTGCAACTCTGAAATAGCCTATGTGTTGCAAATATTTCCTCAGTATGCTTATTGTTTAAATTTTATTTACAAGACTATTGTAACATGGAAGTTTGTATTTCTAACTTGGGGCCAGCAGTTAGCATAATGGCTATGTCGCTGGACTCCCACATAGTCGACAGCAGTTCGCGTCCCAGACCCGGTAGCTATTTTTTTTTTTTTGGAGAGATTTTCACTATACGGTGCATGCGCTCGCCAGACAGACAGAGAGAGACATAGAGACAGAAAGCGAAAAATCACCCCCCCCAGGGGGCATGGTCACGCCGCAACCTCTTCTCCATTATCTTCTTGGGATCTTGGCCATGCACGCACACGCGACCAGCGTGAGTTTTAAGCCACCGGGTCTGGGACGCAAACCGTGGTCGACTACGTGGGAGTCCAGCGACATAGCCATTACGCTATACTGCTGGTTCCCTCTGACCCAGTGGCTTAAAACTCACGCCGGGTGTGTGTGTGTGCGTGCCCAAGATCCTGAGAGGAGATTGGAGGAGAAGGGATTGCAGCGTGGCCATCCCCACTAGGGGGTGATTTCTTGCTTTCTGTCTCTGTCTCTGTCTGGCAAGCACACGTGCCCTATGGCAAAAACAAAACAAAACAAAACAAAAACTCTTAAAAAAAAAAGTTTGTATTTCTAACTTGAATAGCAATCGTATCATGGTTCTTTCTCCCAAATTTTAGGATCACTTTCTGGCCTTTGGGCCTTTTTATTTTTATTCATTCCATTTATTTACATACAGATGTCAAAATAATTTGCTTATAATGCTAATTAATTGAATTCTTAATAAATGAAGAATCCAGTCATTCACATTCCCTTCCACCTCCATCATAAACTCCAATTAGTCTTGTAAAATAGTCTTTATTTCATCTATTACTTACCATATGATCTGTAAATTATATCCTTAAACCTATGGACAATGAATACTTTTTTTTTTGGAGAGGTTTTTGCTATAGGGCACATGCGCTCGCCAGACAGACAGAGAGAGACAGAGAGACAGAAAGTGAGAAATCACACACCCCCCTACGGGGATGGACAAGCCGCAATCCCTTCTCCTCCACTCTCCTCTCGGGATCTTGGGCACGCACGCACATGCACCCGGCTTGAGTTTTAAGTCACCGGGTCCGGGACTCAAACCACAGTTGACTACATGGGAGTCCAGTGACATAGCCATTACGCTAACTGCTGGTCCCAATAATGAACCCTTTTTGATTCTCTTGCAACTTGTAAACAAACTTATCAAGGACTCTTTCATTTCATTCTCTTTTTGTCCTTTAAGTCTATTTCTTTCTCACTTTATCACATGTTTCTTGTTTTATCCAGGTGTTGTTTCTAAAAATCAAAACAAACAAAAAAATGAGTACATGTTGTGATTAGATAGATATAATTCACTGTAGGACCATATCGTTTTCTACAAATACACTGCTTTCAGTTTCACAATCTCAGTGCCACTCAAAGATAGAAAGACAGAGACATTGAAACAGAAAGAGAGTGCCTATAAGGTACCTGAAATTGTACTCTTTGGCTTTCTTTCCATTTCTAGAGGGCTTTCCTTGAATTTTAGGGTTTATCTTGGAGTTGCTGATAGGCTTTCTTATGTTTTACTGGAGAAAAAAAAATAAACATGTTTTTTTTTTAATGAAAATGATATTCCTGTTTGGAACTATGGCATTCTATTTTTATTTTTACTATAGCTGTTAGAGTATGTTTTTCTTTAGAAACCTCAAGCTTTCCTTCTTTGTCTTGGATATTTTTTCTGATGTTTCTGATTTCCTGTGTCTGACCCTTTGCATTCTATGTTGTTTTCACACTTTGTTTCTTTTGATATCTCCATCATAATAACTATTTTGTGGAACATCTTCCTCTCAAAGCCTAATTTTATTGCCTATACTGGTAGATCTAAAAGGTTAGATCAACTAAATCTTGGGTACTGTAACTGCTTCATGTCCGTTGTGTTCCTTGTTTTTAGAATGTATCCTCTGGCCCAGCAATGGTGGTGGAAGTGGGAGGGTGGCTTGTGCAGTGTCCAAGGCTGCTTGGAGCCTCCAGTTTCATTTCCCGGCCCAACCTGAACAGGCTAAGTATGGTGGCATGCCCTTGGTGGTCCTAGCTAACCAGAGGGCTGCCGCAGAAGGATCTTGGCTTGGTGAGACACTGTCAAAAAAGTATCTATTTCTCTTCCCCTCACTCTGCCTCTTTATCATACATTTAAGTATATATGATATTTACATGAAAAATACAGCTATATATCCTCTGTATCTTCTTATGAAAGATGCCCAGGATGTAAGAGCCTTTTCATGAATGAAATGCTTTATTTTGCCCTGACAGTCTAAAGTTCGAATGAAGAATTCTATTTGCAGTGTGTTTTATCAAAACACATGCTTTAATTTTGATATAGTTAAATAACTGTTATTTCTCTTTATATGCTCCTCTGCTCTGATATTTAGTACATTTTTAATTTTCCTACACAAAATGTGACCTAAATTTCATGTTACTTCATACTCAGATTTGATTTGTTATTCCAAAATATGACATGCAGTGTAGATTAGAATTAAAGTTGATTTTTCTTTTAATTTGACACATTTTTCTATGCCTTTTTGTGAATGATCTATTCTGGCCCCAGATTTTTCTTCGACATATTCTAAATATTACTATCTCAAACTAGAGTCAATATTAGTTCTTGACTTGACTGTTGATTTTTATATTAGTACCACATTATACAAATTATTAAAACATTGTGCTATGATTTAGCATTTGGAAGACATCATTATTATCTATTTTATTACTATTATTTTATTTGTTCTGATTAATGATACTTACATGTTTATCGTTATACATCATTCACTATACAAAAAGAAGGAGGTGAAGATCAAAGAATTATTTTAACAGGCAGGGAATGCTGATAGTATTTGTAGCTTCCATTTCTGGTATGGATAGAGGCACAGTGAAATATGAATGCACTGTGGCTGCATACACCATGGCTCAATATCATTTTGTCATTTGAAAAGCAGCACTCATAAGGATTGCTTTACCAAAGTGGTTTTGCACTTGTGAAATTATTTAATTAATAGAAATCCCCAAAGTAGAATTTCAACAGTTGCCTGTTTAATAACTGTGATATGTTTTCAAATGTCTATTTTTTACTTTATGCCAAAACCAGTTTTAATAGTTTCTAAAAGGTCTGATTTCCACTACCATTATTATTATAATTTTATCATTATTATTATTGGAACAAAAAAAAAGTAGCTTTGGAAAAACAAAAAATTCATCTTTATTAAAACTTGTGGGACCACTAAGTGGTGTGGTAGTTTAAGGTATTATATTTCCACATAGCTGACTGGCTTGAGTCCTCCCCCCCCCCCCCCCCCCCCCCCCCGTGTCCCTCTCTGGTGAATTAAAAATAATAATAATAAAGAAAGAAAGAAAATTTAAAAATCAAGATTCCTTTTTAAAATTGTATACTTACTTGATTACTAACATTATTTTTGGATCTTATATTTTTACTTTTTTGTTTATTTGTTTGTTTTAAGCATTACTTATTTTATTTTGTTTATTCTTCTTCATCCTCAATGTGACCAGAGAGAGATGGGGTGGGGAGCATGGGAGTGAGGAAGCTAGCCTGCTGGTCTGGAACTGGAACCAGAGTTGGCCATGTGGGAGTCCAGCACCCCAACGACCTCTTCTTTTACTTTTTTACTCATGAGTTTATTTTTCTATTGGACAGTAATTTATTTTCTCAATGATTTGTGGAAGCAGCTATTAAATAATGCACATTTCCTTCAGTCATTAGTCTGTTAAACATGTTGTCATGTTTTTGCAAGTAGTTTTTATTTTTATTGTCAGTGTTGATTTTGTTATTTTTTTCTTTCTGGCTTCAGATCAGAATTTTAAATTTTGAGATTTTTGAGACCCATAAGATTTGTTTTATTTTTATTTTAATCATCTTCTAGAACTTTTAACAATACTATTTGATGTGTCATTTAGAAATGAATATGGAACTATTCAGGTATAACGAGAAAGTAGGAATTTAACTATTTTTCACAAATGTCTAGTCACTTGTTCTAATCACATATTTCCTCTGCTGACTGGAAAAAAATTGTATTTATCACATATTATTTTGAAATGTGTCGTTTTTCTGGAACTCAGTTCTGTAATTCTATTTTCGTTCTAGTTTGAAGTTTTTAAATTACATTAGGTTCTTGAAATACCTTATTACCAATTTACATGTTATATCTCATTAATTTTTTTTTAATTTGTAGATTTAAGGCTTAAGTTCTCTCTCCCATTAGCCTGACCTGTATATTTCTTTTTCCTGTATTTGCTTATAAAAATTGTTGACCTTGCTTAAGGCTTGGGTCTCCTGGACTTTGTGCATTTTCACCGACTATGGAGTGTTCATATTTTTTATGTCAGATTATACATTCCAACCCAGCTTCTGGAAAGCTTGGCTGGTGGTTATGGAACATTAGCCATTTGATAATAACTTCTTCACTTATTACACTCGTTAGCGTTTGCAGAATGCATACCTACACTTAGAACCTTAGAAGAGAGGGATGACTGAGCTAAGATAGGATTCAAGACTTCCTGTTGGCTCCAGGGGTCAGTACTAGTAGTCCTCCAAATTACATCAACACCAAAAATCTATTGGTGTATTCCACAGGACAATATCAAAATACCACACACAGTTTTTACTTACGTATTTATCTGCATTATAATATACTTTCTTAAATGTTTCAAATAGCATTATTTGCTTAATTTCTGAAAATGATTTTAAATATTGGGACCAGAGATGGTATATTGGTTATGTTGCTGGACTCCCACATATTCAACTGCGGTTTGAGTCCCAGACTCAGCAACTTAAAACTCATGCTGGGCACACATGAATGTGTGCCCAAAATCCTGAAAAGAGAATGGAGGAGAAGGGATTGCAGCATGACTATCCCCAATGCAGGAAAGTGATTTCTCGCTTTCTATCTCTTTGTTTCTCTCTGTCTCTCCAGTGAGCACAACTTCCCTATAGCAAAAATCTCTCTTTATAAAATGATCTTAAAGCATGTACCCCAATAGCCACATTTTTTCTTTTAACATGTATATGTAAATAGTTAAATTTAAAGATTTCCTAATCTTGAATCAGCCCCTTCTGCATTATAGAATAATTTGTAATCAATTTATGATCTGTTATGTCTCTACTACACTGTTGTATTTAACTTATGATCATATAAAGTACATAGAATTATTACACTTGAAATGATTTAACGTATCTACCTAAGCATTTCACAGGCAACATTTATCAATATCTATCAGGTGCCCATTATGTGGTAAGCAGCGTTTAGACATTGAGATTTAAGCTTGGCTTTCATGGAGCTTAGGCTCCAGTGGTCAGAGATGCATAATAAGGATGTTTAAATGAAAATGTATGGAGCCAGACAGTCGTGCAGCAGTACAATGCAACGTACTTACAAGCTCACCCGCATAGGGAAGTTGGGGGTTTCTGTCCAGGGACATCTTTGAGTAAGCCAGGCAACCATGTGCCCTTGATCTGAGATGGAGGCTGAGCATCAAGACCCTCTTGGGGGTGCTGTCTCTGTCTTTTTCTCTCTCCAAAGAAATAAGTGGATGAACTTTAAAATAAAATTAAGTCAATTCACACAGTGGTACAGCAAAATAAAATAAAATTAACTGGATTAGTTAGAGTGCCTGGGCCTGGGCCATACAGCCTTAGAGTGTTCAGTAAAGGACTCAGGATCTGCATTTGAGTTGAAACCTGAGTAATGAGCAGGATTCAGCCTTATAAACATCTATGGAAGAAAATTCTATGCAAAAGGCACAAAGAAAAGTGTCCCCAAAATGATGTTTAGTCTTTTCTGTAATGTTTTCAGGTTTGGTAATTCTAGCATTGTAAAGTTACTGGGGAAAACATTAATTTTTTTTTGTTCAGTGAGACATGTTTATGTGAAATAAAAATTATTTACTTGTGGCAAGTAGGATAACATTTAACAGAAAGAGGAAAGAAAAAGAACTGGCTATATTTTATTTGTTGTTTTTATCAATAGCTTTTCATTTCACAGTTATGGGTTATTTTTGTTAACTCCCAGGTTTCCTATCTGTTTGGCAAACTTTTAAATACTTCTGTATACAAATGAATATTTTCAAATTTTAACTCAGATTTTCAAATTTATTTTCATTTGGTTTGCAGTAATTAATCCTGGTGATTTTTTGTGTGTTTGTTTGTTTTGTTTTTAATTTGTTAGAGGACACTCGTGCTTGCTTAAGATAGAAGTAGGGGGACTACTCCCCATGAGAGGGGGAAAGTACTCCCCATGGGAGATGGCCACTCCGCAATTTCTTAGCCATCTCTTTTTTCAGGATTTTGGACACAGCAGGTACACACATCCTGCTTTTCAGGTCACAGGGTCAAAACTTGAACTGCCCAGTCAATCATGTGGCTTCCAGATGCCTTAACCACCAGGCCAGTGTCTGGCTCTAGCATGATTTTTTGTTTTTTTAATATTTTTGCCACAGGGAACTTGTGCTTGCCTGAGAAAGACAGATAGACACAAAGAGAGAGAGAAAGTGAGAAATCCCCCCTCCCCCCCCCCGGGTGATGGCTACACCCCAATCCCTTCTCTTCCATTCTCTTGGGATTTTGGCCATGTATACAGATAGTCCTGGCATTTTCTTTTTTTTTCCTCTTTCTTTCTTTCTTTCTCTCTTTCTCCCTTTCTTCCTTTCTTTCTTAATAGTTTTTTGCCTTAGGGCATATGAGCTGACAGGAGAGGAAGAGAGAGAAAGAGACAGTGACAGGAAGAGTGAGAAATCACCACCAGTAGATATGGCCACGACTCAATCCCTTCTCCTCCATTTTCCTCCTGGGATCTTAGGCACAACTGCACCCATGGCCTGGTATGAGTTTCAAGCCACTGGATCTGGGACTTGAACAACAGTTGGCTGTGTGGGAGTTCAGCACCTTAACCATCACACACATGCTGGTTCTCTAGTTGGAGTTTTAATGTATGCTCTGTGATTACCAGTTATTTGTAAGTACTCCTGCGAAGTGATAAGTTAAAACATTTTCTCTGAAAGTATTTCCAAAGTCTGATCTGTTTGTTGTTATTTTCTACCTGTCATTATTATGTAAAGTATCGTTATAAATGATCAATTCTTCTCTTTCTCTTTTGCCTCTTCAATCCTAAGATTATTTTTCTAAGTTTTATAATCTTGTACTTTATTCTTAACATCTTAGATCAAGTACTTAATTAATAAATTTTCTTTCCTAGAAACAGAAGGTGGCATGATGGTTAAGGTGTGGACTCCAACATGGCGAACTGCAGTTCAAGTCTCAGACCCCGTGGCTTGAAAATCATGCTGGATGCATGTCCTTGTGTGCCCCAAATCCTGAGAGTAGAATGAAGGAGAAAGGATTGCAGCATGACCATCCTCCCTAGAAAATGATTTCTTACTTTCCCTTTGTTTCTCTCAGGTGAGTGTGTGAGCCCTATGGGGTGAAAACATCTTTCCCATCAAAATACCTCTTAGACAACATCTCATTCAATTTGGTATGTATTATTTAACCAATCAAAGTTTTGGGGTCTGGCCGGTGGTTAAGAGAAGCCAGATCTCACATGGCAAACTGCCAATGGAATCCTGCCCACTGAGGTGGGAAACATGCCAGGCATTGTATATATATTCCCCAAATCCTAACAGTCAGGAGAAATGGAAGAGAAGGAATTGTGGTATGACCACTCCTACTGGGGGGTGTGCTTTTTCCCTCTTGCTCTCTTTCTCTGTCTCTGTGTCTCTCTCTGGCTAGCACATGCACCCTCTGGAAACTAAAAAGAAAAAAAAAATCTTTCCTTTTAGCCAATATTAGCTAATAAGGTGACCAAGTATTTTCAAGTTTATATCATTTTTCTTCTTGCTTAATACATTTGAGCAATCATTTAGCTTTTTATTTTCTTGTTTCTAACTGGATTAGTTTTGTAGTTTGTAGAAATTTCTCCCAGGTGCTAGTAATAAGTATTTTTGGAGGGGTAAGTTTTCAAAGTTTATGTATATTATATTTTTCATTTATATTCATAATTATATTAGTGGGACTTTATATCAATTCCCTTACAATCAATTTTCCTGATAACATTTCTATAAATTCTTTCATCCAATAGATGTTTGTTGAGCCCCTGCCTTATTGTAGTTATTTTTACAGGAAATGAGTAAGAGTCTACAGGTAAAAGATGGAGGAGACCCTGATCACTTGGCACTATAAACATGATTTATAATGTCGAAAAACTAAATGAAAGTATATATAAACGGAAATATACAAAATCATCCCGAGTACTATTCCACAAAGATGACATGTTGGTGTATTTATATTCACTTTTTTTTTTTTTAAATGAATTCTAAGAAGAAAGATTTAGGAAAAATTGCACTCCTCTTTTAAACATAATTAGCCACATTCTAAAGATAATCACATTAGATTTTAAGTGTCTTAAGGTTGGTCAAATAAGAAACCTAAACTATTTGAACCAATGTCCTCAACCTTTTTGAAAGCTGGAAATAACCAAGGCTTTCTTTATTGCATTCTTCCCATTAGCTGTTGCTGAACAGAGAACATTTCAGATGCCTTTCTTTGCATTGCTGTCTTGATTTTCTTTTTTTCAATTTCAGCAGAGTGTCTCATAAATAAACATGTTCACGGCTCAGGTTGGGAGTGACAGTTTATTCCTACTATTTTGATGGATTGTACAAGATATCTACAGTTCTCTTCTCTAACTAAACATCCATGCATGGACTGTAAAATTAATCATAACATGGCAGGATGCCTAAGAATTTGGAACTGCTTTTTTCTTGGTGACTCTCAGTGTCAGGGTGAAACTTTCATTTTGGTAATGATAATTAACAAAACCTTCTTTTCTGAGAGTTTCCCTCTAACTAATGCATATACTGCCCTTCTGGGAACCTCAGCTGCTCTCATTCACAATGTCACACGTGCTCAGCTTCCTACAGATTTTTTTTGACTAGAAAGTGTGTGCCTTCCTTTGGTCATTGAATCATTATTGATGCTTTTCATAGAGCCTTGTTGTGATATTTTTCACACATTTGCTGATGACCTTGATGTCTGTGTACATAGGCAGTGCTGCATCATTAAAGATTGGCACCCAACTGAGGCGAGGCCCTTCTGTGGACTCCAGCTGCTCCATACCTTGAAAACAAGCTGTACCCTAATTGCAGGGGAAATGGGAGGGAAAGAGAAAGCTGCACGTTTATCACTTACCCCCAATACGAGGGGATGTCACACTTGTTCAAATGTTTACTCTCTCTTTTTATTCTTCTTCCAGCTGAATCCTTTCAAGTCACAGGGAAGAAAATGGTGCTTGAGATCTGAAGGTCATGAATTCTCTTGCACTGGCGGGCTTCATGGATGTGGTTAGCAGATGACTATGATGCCTGTATCCTTTGTATATAGGGTCACAGATCATTAAACATCACTTCCATTAGCATCTGTTTCTGTCTTTCAACAATAATGTATGTGAACCAATGCAATGTCTTAACAGGGGAAAGGTAACAAATGTATCAGCTCTGCTCTGTAGGCACATTTGCATGCACACACACAGAAGGTACTATTGGCTTGCATGATGTAATCATCACGAGAAAGATTTTTGTTTCCCTTGCATGTTAGGTAAAGAATATAATTTAAGGAGAAATTAATGGTAGAACTCACCTTCTTGAAGACCTGTTACTGCTTCCTTTATCATGTGTCTTTCACTTCTTTTACGTTCTACTACATACCCTAAATGACAGCCTAGCAACTGCATACCCTCTTATCTAATCTCCACATCTCCAATGTGGTCTAATGTGTCTGTGTCATATTGGTTTGGTTTCTTTAAGACATTTTTTGTTCTCATCCGGCTCCTGCTCAGAATTCACCAGTGACCCCCCCCCCCTTATTAACATGAAACATTCAAATTCCTTCAAGCTGAAGTTGTTTATAATATGAGCTAAGTGTACCTTTTAATTGCTATTACTTATTGTTATGATATATTTCCTCTGTGGTTGTGACTTTAGTCTTACCTGTCACGATGCATTTTAAAAAATATTTAAATTTTGAGTCTGTTCTTTATTTGAGTCAACCATCACTTTTGCTAGATAATACACTAATGAAGATAAAATGTTTTAATGTACCTTGAGTTAATAGGAGAAGTCCTGTAAGTGAAGATGGTACTAGGAATAATAGTGGCAGCAAAATATCCCAACTAGTCAGTTCTTTGGTTGCTTGGTTGGTTGGTTTTAGATTTTTGCCATAGTGCACATGTGTTCATCGGAGAGGGACAAAGAGGGAGAGATCACCCCCAGGAGGATTGGACATGCCACTATCTTTTCTCTTCCATATCTTGAAAGTTTTGGGCATGCACACACATATGTCCTCCACTTTTTGAGCCAGCTTGTTCAGGACTTGAGCTGCAGTCAGCCATGTGGGATCTAGAGCCTTAACCTCTGCACCATGTCCTGGCCCCTAGCCAGCAGTTTCTAACCACTTTTATTTATGTTCAAACTTTCAATTAAACTATATCAATATTCCTTCTTACTTTGTGAGTTTTTCATAATTATAGCTAAGATATTGAGTTTTTTGCCCTTCAGTTGCTACTGTCTATTTATCTACATTATTAAGTTATATTCTAAACACTCTTGTTTGTATGTTTGTATATTCTCTATCAAATTTAGATGCTGCTAGAAAGAATTTCTATTATATCTGTTATCAGTTTTCTGCTACAATGGATTTTTTTTTTTTTACTTTGCTTTAGGGCTCATGCACTCACCAGAGAGAGACAGAAAGAAGAAGAGGGAGATAGAAAAAGAGGGACAGTGAAAAACCATGCCACCCCTACCCCAGGGAGGATGGCCACACTACAATCCCTTCTCCATTCTCCTCTTGGGACATCTGGCAGGTAGACAGGCACATGCACCAGGTATGATTTTCAAGCTGCCAGTGGGGACTCAAACCACAAAGTGGGATTGAGCTAGCTTAGTCCCCACGCTATCTACTAGTCCTACAAAGACAATCTTATTATGTCATAGAGCATTTAATGTGGGTGTGTTCATTCATTTATATGCTAATATGTTATTGAGTCAATGCCATACATCTAAGAAATATTATGGTTTGTGACTACATTAAATTAAACTTAGTATTCTTATATGATCTTTTACTAATAGCCTATGGTCAACATTAATTTTAATAGAACCAGATGTAACTTACTGACTGGTGACTATAATTTCAAAATTTCACCTCTTTCTATTTCAACTGAATCCACTGTATTATACAAACCTTTGTTGAAGTGAATGATATAACCATATGGTATATATCTAATCAATTTTCTATCAAAAACATGTTATTCCTAACATAGTTCTGAACATATAATACTATTATCCCCATTTTACAGATGAAGATAATACTAAAACTAAATATGTAAAGTGCCCAAATGTGGACAGCTACTGTAATAAATTAAAATAATATTCAACAAATATTCAACTATGTCTTTGCTCTGCTACCTGTTTGGGATACGATAGATCTTATGCTTTATTTGAGTTTGGTCATGTGATTTTTGGTAATGGAAGTTCAGTGACTATTTCGTGAACAAACCTTTAAATGTGGTATATACACAATAGTTTAACGTGCCTAACTTTCTGTTTATCATGATAAAAATATGCCATTGACTGCCATTTATCCATGGAGCATGAGCCTGAATCTGTCCTACAGTGAAAAGTCAAGCCCAGCCTGACCACATATTGAAGCTCAACCAAGCATAACTCAGAGAGTAAATTGTGTTGGCCCCCTGCAGACACAAATTAAAAAGTTAAATGTTTGTTACTGAGTTTGGAGATTTTCTTTTAGGGGGGCTTAGCATGTCAATAGCTGAATAATCTCCTAGTGAACTGAATAAGCTAAGATTTGAACTCTAATCTGTAAACATCTGTGTACTTCCCATCATCTCACACTTCATTAGCCAAAATGCACAGAGAAGGCCTGCATTTAGAGAGTTATTTAAAACTCACATATTGATCAAAATAACATTCTGCTTTCCTTATATTGCTTTGAGAATATAATCTTATGAAAAGCACTCTGATTGTCAAAATGAACATCATTAAAAATACTTTCTTAATGTCTGCAAATCCATTTTCAGAATACCACTTGTATAGTTAGGCTATCCAAACCACACAACTGTTGCTCAAAAATGTCTGCGCTCACATATGTATACTACTCTAAACAAATCCTGATTGGGGCAAATTCATTACCACAAGACAGTTCTAAATCAAATATAAAGTTTGGGAACTGATTATGTATTCACCAATGGTAAATAATAATTTGTCAGAGGTAGAGGGTAAGTTACTTACTTTAGAAAGTCACATCAAATTGGAGAGTGGATGATTAACAAAATGTTAATTGCCAAATGTGGTAGGTAATTGAAAATGCCATAATTGACATATAATTTTGACTATTAGCACATCATTCACTGCTTTAATCTTTGTACACCCTTTTTATGCAAATACAAAGTGCCTAGAATAGATCACTAACACAATTCAACTAAACAGAAATGGGTATTTGATTAACCAATGCTAACTGGTTTCTAGTTGGCATTGAACTTGACCAACATTTCAGCACATGCATTATGACTTTAAAACTTGATTTCGGCATCTCAGTATCTTAAATAGCAGAAGGCTTATTTTTTAAAGGTTGGGTGTTTATTTGGTGTCTGAGGTGTCACACACTGAAAGTTTGTAATAGTGATTGCTTCTCTTTCCTTAAGTGTTAACACTGATCATTATTGTAGGAGTGGGCTGCAAAATTGTCCTCTGTCACTTCAGCACATCATCATACATGTTTTTCATACCTCCCACCAATAAAGTGGAATACAGTTCTCTTCTCTTCAAATCTGTGTTGATTTGTGACTGACTTTGACCAATAGACTACAGCTAAAATGGTACTTAACTAGTTCCAAGTTTAGGTTTTAGGAAATCTGGTTGCGTTGAGTTTTGCTTTCTTTGCATCCAGCTTCCCTGTGGAAGTTTGTGGGACTTCTGAATGATGGACTACCACATGTACATGAAGTCACCATCATTCCTGAAGCTCTTCCAACTCCTCTGTCTGAGGTGCCAGATGTGTGAGTGAGGCCATTGCAAATTCACAAACCCCAGTCAAGACACCCCAAACAATCAATCATGTAGAGCAGAGATCAACTGCTCCCAAGAAGTCCTGTCCAAACTGCAGAAATATAAGAAATAATAAATCATTGCTGTTTTAAGTTACTAAGTTGTGAAGTGTTTTTTCGTGTAGTAATAGATTACTGGAACAGTGATTAAGATATGATAGGAGGGAAATTTGAAAAGTTTGTGAAGAAAATGGAATTAAAGTACAAGTTGATGTGGGTGTCAAAAAATGTTAAAATCCATGTTTAATGTGCAATAATATAAGGAATTTTTAAAGATCCCTCATACAAGACAGAGCCTTTGCAATAGTCTTTAATCTTTTCTACCTACTGTCTTAGTTCTAATAAAAGTATTTATCCAATATCTCTTTCATCAGTTTAATTAAAATCATTAAAATTTTTATGATATTTCATTATTTTCCATGCATATTGTTTGAGTGTTTGAATAGATTAACTTTCTTTAAATAATACCTTTTTATAGATGTATACACACACATTCAGCAAGAGAAATTTAAGACCATATGTGAAATATAGATTAAAAGTAATAATATTTATTTCAATGATTTTTTAAAATTTTGTACTATAATAATATATATCCAAAATTATTCATTTATGATGTTTTCAATGGTAGAGGATAGTTACCCAAACTGTCAAAAATATTCAATTCAAAGGAATAGTTTGATGTTTTTTTGGATAAATTATTTTATGCCCAAATCTGCCATAAGGTGAAATAATTAACTATTTTTCTTATAATGACTGTGTTTACAAGTGAATTATAGTTAACACAGTTCACTAGGAAGCAGCAACAAGAAATTAACATCTTAAACTTGACTTTAAATCTAAAATAATTTCTTTTCTTGCAAGTGTGGGCACACACATCATTGAGGAAACATTTACAAGAACTCTGTATGTATAGATTGACAGTAGTAATCTTAGTATACTAATTTTAAATTAATATTCTCCAGACCACTGTGTCCAACAAAATAAATAAAATGACCTAGAATAAATAGACTATAAGTATGTTACTCTGTGAACCAATTCAACTGAGAATCATTTTATCTATATTTTCAGGATTAAATAAGTTCTCATTAAGTAGAAAAGTCAATGACAAAATGGTAGTAGATCAATATTAAAATTAATTTAGTCCATGTTTGTATATCTTTTTGGATCAAGTCAGCCTCACTGACAGAAAGACATTAGAGGTGGATTGAAAACTAAAATTTTGATACAATTCTCTTGATTTGACATGTCTGTTAAATACAAACTATGTTGGTAATCTTGACTCAGATCACCTAGACAAACATTGAATACCTGGAACCTCAAGTAGAATAAGAGTACTAAAGGAAATACCCAACCTCAGGTTTAGAATCTGAAATATTTTACTTTGACTCTAATGGAGACAAGCTCCAAGATTAAATGGCTTTAAATGTTTCAGGACACCAAATGATTTACCCTATTTTAATAGTTATAAGAGAAAGTGCCAGGAAAATGCACCTTCACACTGAAAGATGAGAAGAGTTGGAAACATAATATAGTTACCATCATTATTTCTGGTGTTAAAATATTCAGAGTAGAGTAAGAATACAGGCAGCTTTGGAGCAGTCTGAACCTTGGTACGATTTGTATTGAGTTGAGAATTTAATTACTTAAACAGCTGGCTCCAGAATTCCATCTTAAGGAAAAGAACTGTCTTTGGGGAAAATACCTATTTATATCTCTTGGAGATACTGAGACTCTGAAAACACACTTCTGCAGGAGGCATGATGGTAAAGGCGACTAACATCACCTGTACTGGATGTAGACAGACTGGTTAGGGAATGTGAAAGAATGAAGAGAAGATGAGGAAAAAGCATTGCTGGGCAGCTTGGTAGGAGGATGAAACCTGAGCTAGGGAAATGACTTTGATGCTTTCAGAACAGGCATATTTCCAAAGTGGAATTTGAAGTCGTAGGTATTGCTTTCAGTACTATCTTCCTGTTAATAAGTGTACATAAAACATACTGAGTTCTTCACCAGTATTTACATTTACAAATAGAATGAGAGCATCAAGACACTTATCCTAGTTCTAAATTTAAGTAAGAGAGTGGTTAAAAGTCAAGAAGACCTTCATCAACCTGTAGAAATTTTGAATAAAATGTTTTATTCTCCATAATTTGTAGAACAGAGGTGTGAAATAATTTCATTAAGATGTGAAGGAACAAGTTGTAGCTGACATTGAATTAAATAGGTCACATAACATCTTTTTTTTTTTTTAAGAGAGATTGTTTTCTACAGAGTGAGTGTACTTGTCAGAGAGACAGAGAGACAGAAAGTGAGAAATCATCCTCCAGGGGGTATGGCCATGTCACAATCCCTTTTCCTCCATTCTCCTCTCCAGACCTTGGGCACACATGCACATGTACCCACTGTGAGTTTTAAGTCACCAGGTCCAGGACTCAAACCATAGTGGCCTACGTGGTAGTCCAGTGACCTAATCATTACACCATCTTTTGGCCCCAGTCACATGTTTTAAATGCACTTGTTGATAAATAAGAACAGTAGCCTCCAGTTATGCTAAGAGTAGCAATTGTAAAATTAGGGTATTGCAGTCTGTTTGTAATTTCAATCAAGATATACTCAGATCACCATTTCCTTAGATTCTAGCATGGTTCTGCACACATAAACTGGTCAATCAAATTTTAAGTGGGTTAGCCTTGAAGTGATACTTTTGCTATTTGTGAAGAGCTGACGATTCTTGACATATGGATTTTTTTCTTTTTGTCTTTTTCTTGTTTTTTTTTTTGGGGGGGGGATAGGTGGGAGGACACTTTCAAGTAAATGGAAAGGAATTTCAAAGTAGTGGTCTCTCTGGGAACACTGCTACAAAAATAAAACAATATCAACAATAATAAAAACTTCAAAGGGTTTCTTTTTGCCCAAAGAATGGATTTTTCTGAAACAAAGATACTCATTCTAAATACAAATAAATGATCAGAGAATGAACTATATATTGAGGGAGAGTAGGATCTTTGATCCAACAGTCTTGATGGATAAACTGAGTGAAATACTAACAGGCTGAAATAATAGTAAGTCACTTTGTGTTAACTCTGGACAAGTGCTCTGAAATGAGTTGAAATACATAATGCAGTCAGTAGTAAGAGAAGAAACAAGAACCCTATCATGTATGAGCAGATCACTGTACAAAATCTGTTGCACATAGAAAATAAAAGTGTGAAAGATACAGAAGAAGGATAAACAGAGAAACCGTTTAAACCCATCTGCACACACACATGCACACACACACACATGCACACACACTTACAGATCAAAGCATTAAAATAATAGTAATAAGTGAACTAACATACAATAGAAAGAATGAAACCAACGTGAGGAAGTACAGGATGGTGGTGAAGAACACAGCCTCTACAACTTGTGTAACTGGCTTAAAATTCTGACACAGTTACTACTATGTTAACCTGGGCGAGTTACTTAACCTGGGCCTTAGTTTCCTCGTCTATAGGATGAGTTATGAATGGCATTCCTTCCTCATTAAGCCATAGAACTGAATATGTTAATCCACATGCAACACTTAGAATGGTGCTAAATATATAGTCAGAATCAATAAATATTTGCTGCTAGTATTTAATAATAATGTTGAGAGAACGATAACTTACTTGTAACGCTAAACTCAGTGTATTATAAAATAATTAGAAAAGAGACAATACAATGAAA
>NW_006159990.1:4268769-4277382 GCF_000334495.1 Tupaia belangeri chinensis | reverse complement strand
CTAGAAGAACTCGTGAAATATAAGAAATTAGATTTAGAGCAAAGGACAAAAAAGAAGACTGAGACTTGGAGCTGAGTTACCTCTTCCAATCCTTAACATGGAACTGCATGCAGAGAGCCTAAGCTAAATTTGTTTGTGAATTTCATATCGATATATATGATTTAGTTGTGAATGATTACCTAAATAGCCTAGTAGACCCAGCCTCTGTGGTGCAGTTTCTAGTATACCAACTGCTGAGCTGAGAGCCACATGCTGACCATAGTTTGAGTTCCTGACCCAGTTGACCTGAAAACATGCTGGGTTCATGCCTGCATGCTCAGGATGCTGGCAGACTGGAGGATTGAAGGAAGTGGAAAGTGTATGATAGAGTCCTGTGGAAAGTGTTCTCACTTTTTTCTCTCTCTCTTTCTTTCTCTGATGCACACATGCAAATACCATATCATGAAGTAGAAACAAATGCTTAGTAAATGCTTTCTACCTTTTCAGCCATACCATGCTAAATGAATAGTTCTCTCAATTCTGGTTTTGTTTATATACCATTTCACTCAACTGTAAAATCCTAAGTAGAATTCCATACAAAAGATCCTGAGGGACCAGCAGATGGTGTAATGGTTACGTCCCTAGACTCTCACATAGTCATCCATGGTTAGAGTCTTGGACTTCGTGGCTTAAAACTCACTCCAGGCCCATGTGCATATGTGTCCAAATCTCCAAGAGGAGAAAGAAGGAGAGGGAATTGTACCACTGGCATCACCCTGGGTGGTGATTTTTTGCTTTCTATCTCTCTGTTCTTCTCTGTCTCTCTGGGTCTCTCTGGTGAGCGTATATGCCCTATAACAAAAATCTCTCTCTAAAAAGAATATGCTTGAATCAGACTTGATTCCTCTCTCTTTGCACAAAGTGGCATTCCCAGTAAAAGAGTAATGTTGACCAAGTCTAAATCCACATAGCTGTCATTGAGCTTTGTGATGATTCAATAGTATAAAACAAAAAATTGACACCTTCTTCCTTGATCTACCTACTATTGTCATAGGAAGAATGCTATATACATTGACTCCTTGATGGGATATTTATGTGAGTGAAGTTTTTTTTTTTTTTTTTTTCAGTTTGATCAGTCTGTGATATTAAATTTGAGACACGGCTAATTATAAGTTTTCATATAATAATGAGAATTTCTAGGAAAGAAAAATCATAAGCAATATGTACATTTTTTGCTTTATAGACTAGAAGGAAACTGGGTACAGACAGTTTAGTTAGATTTTCTTTACTTTTGAAAGAGTTTTTGCTATAGAGCACATGCGCTCACTGGAAAGACAAAAAGATAGCAAGAAATTACCCCCAAGGGGGGACGACCACACCACAATCCCTTCTCCTCCATTATCCTCTCAGGATTTTGGACACATACACACATGTGCCCTGAGTGAGTTCTAAGTCAATGAGTCCGGGACTCGAACTGTGGTTGAGTACATGGGAGTCCATCAACGTAACCATTATGTCATCTGCTGGCCCCTTGATTTTTTTGAGATTTGACAGGCAAGAGCTATAACCGAAAAAGGGAAGCAGATAACTTTATTCATATTCTTGTGAACATTTGACAAACCTCTTACAGTGTTGTTGTTTTTTTCTTTTTCTTTTTTTTTTTCTATTCACAGAGTAATGATATCTTTCAGAGGCCAGAATAAAAATGGCACTACCAAGTCATCAAAAGGAGTCAAGAGAAGATTATGGCTAGTTATGGTATTAAAATTCTAGCATGCTTACCATGGAAATGCACAATTGGCACTCATAAACAGTAGTTACCAGAATTGCATAGGCTGCTGCCCTGGCACTTGTGTGTGTGTGTGTGTGTGTGTGTGTGTCTGTGAGTGTGTGTAAAACCATCTGGTGACTTTACTTCAGTAGAAGTAAAATAAACTTCACTTGAAGTGTCTTCTCATTTCTGTTCATTTGGTAATTACATTTTGTTTTTAATTGCCAAAGGGCTCATACCCTTGCCAGAGTGAGAGAGAGAAGATAAGAGATAAAGCACCCTTCAGTGGAGCATTCATTCACATGTCACAATTCATTCCTTTATTCTCAATTTTCCCATCCTATCAGGATTTTGAGCATGTATGCACCCATATCTGGCATGTGTTTCAAGCCACAGAGGCCAGGATTTCATCTGTGGCTAGCCATGGGGGATCTGGCTCTAGATGCACAGGGCTTAAATGCTCCATAGTAACTATTACATTGCATGTGTCTCCAATATTAAATATTCAGGTTTTTAAATTTCTAGATTATAATAAACCGTTATATCTCAAGAGGACTGACTTTAAGAAAAGAATTGATTGGGCCCAGCAACAGTGGCACAGCAGTAATGCAACATTGCAATACGGGAAGCCATGTGTAAGATAAGGGTTTGATTCCTGGGATAACTTATACATGCCATGTGTTCACCATGTGCCCTTAATGCTAGGTGGGAAATGGGTAGGGGAAAAGGATGATGGTCTAAGGCTTTGTTATGGGTGCTTTCTTTCACATTCTCTCAAAAAAAAAAAAAAAAAAAAACCCAAAAACAAAAACAAACAAAAAAAACAAACAAACTTTTGGGGCCAGCAGATGAGATAGTGTTTGTGTTGCTGGAATTCCACATGACAACTGTGGTTTAAGTCCTGGTTCTGGTGGCTTGAAACTCATGATGGGAGTGTGTGTGTGTGCATGACCAAGATCCTGGGAGGAGAATGGAGGAGAAAGGAACTGTGGCATGGCCATATCCCCCGGAGGTGATTTCTCACTTTCCCTCTTACTGTTTCTGTTCCCATCTCTCTCTCTCTCTCTCTCTGGTGAACAAATGCACCCTAAGGCAAAACCAAAACAAACAAACAAACAAACAAAACTCTGAACAAAACCAAAAATAAACTTTCTTTTTTAAAAAAAGGAATAACAACCTATACTAGTCTTATCTATTATTCATATGTTGAGTATTTGTGTATGTGTATTTATGCATGTATGTCAAACATATCTGTAAATTCCTCTGTATACCAATGTTTGTGTGTGTTTCTTGTTCAATATTGCTTTCTATCTGTGTGTATTGTAGTCTCATGCATCTGCGTAACCATATTTTAGGGAAAAATACCTTAACGAGCCTGTAACCTCAGGGACTAGGACTAAAAAAATGATAACTTCATTTTCAGAGCGCACTAATTAACCAGTGATCTGGGTTTGAGGGAGAGAATTCTTGTAAAGAGTAAAGGGGTCAAGGGCAAAAGGGAGTTTTCTACCTAAAAATTCAGAGGGAGAGGCTGTAATGCTCTGAAAACTACCTGCTTCTTTGTCCAAACTTCTCTTACAATGTTTGCAACATACACACCCATTTGCTTGGTGTTGTTTTAGGGAATTAAATAAGCATTGTATTTGGAGGTGCAGAAAATTATCCCAGTGCCCAGGAGAGGGATGTGGGGAGAGGAGTAGTTTAGCAAATGCCTGGTTGGGAAATAGAGACAGCATATCGCTTTTTCCAGATATAATAGAAAGAGGGGATCCTGGAAAGATGATTGCAGACTGTCACTTAGCTTACCTAGCCTGGGACCACTGAGAGCCCCTGCAGAGCAACGCACTAAAACTAAAATCATGTATGTTCTCTGTTCATTCACTTCATCCACTTCAGTGTGCAATTGTAGACATGGGTGCCAAACAAACAAACAAAAAATTTCACACTACTTTTCTATTAGGCCTAACTTCATAAGCACTCTATTGTGAGAGAATCTTGGTTTATATTTAATGATATTTCAGATAATAATAATGTAGTTCCTGTGTAACTATACCACTAAAAATAGTACCGTAGTTCCGTAATTGCTAGCACAGTTGATAGTCTGTGTTACACAGGAATGTGTCTCATTGCATACATCATTTACAACTGCTGTAGTGATCCAACTGTTGATAAGCTTAAACAAAGAAAAATGAATGCATGTCTGTTCCCTGGACAACTGTATACAGATAATGACCCTCAGCTCTTCTCTGATTTCCTTCCTTTATCTTTCTTCTTCTTCTTCTTTGTTTTTTTTCAGTAAGCAGGAAAATAAAATCTTATTTTGGTAACTTTTAGTATTCTTCTGGAATTGCTTTAGGTCTTTGTCTCCAAACAATGTGTTAAAAGAATGCTATACATGGGTAATATGACTTCCCTTAAATATGTCACATAAAGGCTGGATATTTTATTCTATTATGTGAATTAATAGGTCATTCTCGACAAAACTGGATTCAGAAATCTATAAGATTTACTTTAGAATCATATCCTGAGTAAAAATAATCACTATAATATTTGCCCATAGTGGTTATTTTAAGCTTAAAATGACCTCAATAAGGTTCCTGTGAAGGAAATGATCAAATAAAGAGAAAGAAAAATTGGAGTGTTGCAATGACTTTCCTCTTTCCATGACACAGCCAAAGGGGCAAGAGTGGGTAAAGAGTTTATATCTCTACGATGCCAACAGTGCAGGATTCTAATTTTTATCTTAAAATATTTCTTCAAAATTTACCTCCACTTGAAGGTACTTAATTGTGTTCATATAACTGATTATTTGAACATAGACTATACAGAGTTATGGCAATACTTATGATGTAAAATATTCACTTACACTATTTATTCACTTATTTTGGGTTTTGCCATAGGGTGCATGTGCTTGCTGGAGAGAGACAGTGAGAGGTAAAACGAGAAATCATCTACCAGGGAATGGCAATGCTGCAGTCCTTTCTCTTCCATTCCTCTCTTGGGATTTTGGACATGCTCACCCATGTGCCCAGCATGAGTTTTAAGCTGTTGGATCCGATACGTGAACTGCAGTCAGCCGTGTGATAGTCCAGGTCTTAACCGCCACACTATTTGCTGGCCTGTATTTATTTTTGACCAACCAAAAAGAATGTGGTGCATTCTGTTACCATTTAATCAGCCCTCTTATGGCTATAAGTTGAACAAAACTCTATGAATGGGTAATAGAATTGCACCTAATATAGGTATTTAGCCTGACACATCACAGGCATACATAAATATTTATAGTAGACATATATAGTTTTTTATCCTTTCTGATTCAACTTTACAACATTTGGTGCCTCTTTTACTTTTCTTTTCTTTTTTTTTTTTTTTAAGAGATATTTGTGTGCACTCATTGGAAAGATGGAGAGAGATGGAGAGAGAAAAACTGAGAAATCATCTCCCACAGTGGATAGCCACACCATAATCTTTTCTCCTCCATCCTCTTCTTGGGATTTTTGGCACACATTCACATGTGTCTGGCATGTTTCAAGCCACCAGATCTGGGACTTAAACCATGATTTGCCATGTCGGAATCTAGTGCCTGCAGTTTGAGTTCTAGAAAATTACACCCAGGCACATGTACATGTGTGCCTAAAATCCAAATAGGATAATGAAGTAGAAGGAATTGTTTTGTGGCCATTACTCCTGGGGGTGAGGGGTGATTTCTCATTTTCCCTCTCTCTGTCTCTCTGCTGAGCTCAGGGATTCTAATAACCAAAAGCTAAAAAACGTATGTCTATAGACATAGATATAGATATGTATGTATATATATATATGAATCAGACAGAATTAAAGGTAAAACATTATATAATTGGTGACCTCTATTGAGTTTTCTTGTTTAAATTCAGTTGTTTACTTTTTTAAATTTCATTTTTTGGAGATGTTTTTGCTATAGGGTGCATGTGTTCAATGGAGAGACAGAGAGATGGAGAGACAAAAAGTGAGAAATTATCTCCCGGGGAGATAGCCTTGCCATAGTTCCTTCTCCCCCACGGGATTTCTCATCTTGGGATTTCTAGCACATATTTGCACGTACCTGGCATGTGTTTTGAGCCACCATATCTGGGACTTAATCCACAATTGGCCATGTGGGAGTCTAGGAGAAGAAAAAAGAATTTACATATCTGTACTTTCATCCCTGCATTTTGCAGGCACTATTTTTTGGTAAAAAGGTCCCAGTACACTACACCACCTGCTGGCCCCAGCACCTGTTTTTCTTCGGAGCCGTTGCTCCTACTTCACACTCAGTACTTGATATTTGAGTGAGATTGACCCTATCTCAAGCCCATACTTATGTATATTCCTCAGGCCTAGCCCTTCCCATATTCTTCATTTACATTTTCTTTGGACAAAACAATTGTGTAATTTAAGTCAGGATGATAAAGACTCAATTATAGAATATTTGTTGCAATTTTATGTAATAAAAATAAAGCAATAAAACCCATTTCTAATATAAATGCTAGTTATAAAAAAACAATGTGAGTTTAGAAACATCTGAATTTTCTACATCAACAGCAAGCATCTAAGCTGTGCTAAAATAACTATCTCAGGAGCAAATAAATAAGCAGTCACAGCAAGAAAATACATACACCCTGAATAAAATTGTGCTTGCTCTTTGGCATTTTTGAAACAACTATTTGTTTAATAGTTTTTTTTTTCTTAAACTGGAGAATTTTGATTATTTAGTATAATTTTTTTTAAGAGAGATTTTTTGCTATAGGGTGTGTATGCTCGCCTAAAAGACAAAGAGAGTCAGAAAGCAAGAAATCATCCCCCAGAGGTGATGGCCACACTGCAATCCCTTCTCCTCCATTTTTCTCTGTGGGATCTAGGGTACCCACTCACAGACATGCCCAGTGTGAGTTTGAAGCTGCCAGATCCAGGATTCAAACCGTGGTCAACTACGTGGGAGTCCTGTGATTTAACCATTACACCATCTGCTGGTCCCTATTTAGTATAACTTTTAATATGTTAAATTGATTATTTTCTACTGCAATATCTATTTATTAATCTTTTAAAAAAACGCAAATAATTGGGCTGTTATTTATTTATTTATTTTGCTATAGGGCACGTGCACTCGCTGGAGAGACAGAAAGACAGAAAGCAAGAAATCACTCCCCAGGGGGGATGGCCATGCCATAATCCCTTCTCCTCCATTCTCCTCTCAGGATCTTGGGCACGCACACATGCCCAGCGTTAGTTTAAGCCACCAGGTCCAGGACTCGAACTGCGATCAATTACATGGGAGTTCAGCTACATAGCCATTACACTAACTGTTGGTCCCTAACTGGACTGTTATTATAAGGGGGTACTCTACTTGCCTAATCTCACATCTTCTGGAATTAAGACTTGAAAATTTTGGAGAATTTCTCAAATATTTCACCTTCCCACATAACTACTATATCAACTGCTCTGAAATATCTTAATGTGGAAGGTTCAAGTATGAATCCAGGGGCCAATAAGTGGTGTGGTAGTTAAGTCACTCAACTCTCATATGGCTAACTGCGATTCAAGTTCTAGAAAATTTCACCAGGCACGTGTACATGCATACCTAAATTCCCAAGAGGAGAATAGAGTAGAAGGGATTGTGTTGTGGCCATTACCCACGGGGTTGGGGGGGAATTCTCAATTTCCCTCTCTCTGTCTCTCTCTGCTGAGCACAGAGACCCTATGGCAAAAATCTAAAAAATAAATATCTATATCTATAGGCATATATGAATTAGATAGAATTAAAGGCAAAACATTATAAAATCAGTGACCTCTTTTGAGTTTTCTTGTGACAATTCAGGTTTTTTGTTTGTTTGTTTTGGAGAAGTTTTTGCTATAGGGCATGTGTGCTTGCTGGGAAAACAGAAACAGAGACATAAAGTGAGAAATCACCCCCCCCCCAAAGGATATGGTTATGCCACAATCCTTTCTCCTCCATTCTCCTCTCAGCATCTTGGGCACACATGCACATGCCCCCAGTGTGAGTTTAATCTGCCAGGACTGGGTCTCGAACCATAGTCGACTATGTGAAAGTCCAGCAACGTAACCATTAAGCCATTTCCTGTCCCAAAATTCAGTTATGTTAATTCATAATCCAGTTTCACAATTTTTAACCTTGCACTTTCTTTTAACATCACACTAACTAAATTATTTGACCATTTATTTAACAATATGCTAATTGTATACCAAATAAGGAGAGCTAGATGACAGAGAGAAAGGAAGAAGGAAAGGAGAAAGGAATTTACATACCTGTACTTCCATCCCTGCATTTTGCATGCACTATTTTCTGGTAAAAACGGCCCGGTAGCCACTAGGCTCTTTTATACATTATCAATGAGAAAAGTGACCCATTATGCCTTGAGAAGGTTAGAAAGAGGGATACAACATGCTAACTCAATCTTTTTCTCTTGCTGAGAAAAGAGATTTCCTTTCCATCAGAGTGTAAGGAATAAGGAATAGTCCTAATAAATCATTTTTCCTACCTCAAGTTACTTTCTGTTCTAGAGAGCTACTTATTTACTCATCCAATAGTGCTTCTCAAACTGGAGTGTGATGCAGATCACATGGAGATCTTGTAAAATGTAAATCTGATTCAGTTGGTGTAGGTGGTTTCCGAGATTCTCCATTTCTAACAAGTACCACATGATGTCAGTCCTAGGGCTATTTTTTAATAGTAGGGAAGTAGAGTATGTGCTATTTTGTAAGACTTTCTTAGTTAGGCTGGGAATATATATATATATTCTATGTGTACATATGTTACACATTGCATAGCTGGGTTTGTGTATAGACAAGGCCGTGTGTGGCATGAAAAAGATAAAAATCACTTCCTGCTG
>NW_006159990.1:4252308-4268606 GCF_000334495.1 Tupaia belangeri chinensis | reverse complement strand
GCTGAAAAGAATAAGGAATAATTTCAAAAGGAAGAGGAATGTGAGTTGTGTGTTGAAGAACGGAAAAAAAATTGAAGAAATATATGTAGTTAAAAAATGGAGGAGACAATCTGGGCAGAGAGGTTGGTACGATCAAAGGAATGAAGACTAGAAGGATGGCATGTGGGAGGAATGGCAAGTAGTTTAGCCTTACTGGAACATAAAATGCTAAGCACACAGAAGGCGCTCAATAAATTTTTGCTGAATGAAGGTCTGCTGAATGAGTTTCCCAGAAATCAACGTACTGCCTGTATTGCCAACCTAGGAGAAACAGGGCTACCACTGTATTAAACTGTAGCAAGTACTGTGGCTTGTACTTTTCAAGGGTCAAAAGTAGAGGTGGTTGATAGTAGATTCGAATAAGATTTGTTAACATTTATGTTTCCAAACTCTGCAAAATAGTAAGCTCTTTAACCTGTCACAGGATATACTCTTAAGTGATTAGGGATAGGGTGCTAATTTCTTTTTTACTTAAATATTATATTTTAATTTCCATCAGGAGAAATTGGTTTTATGTTCTGGGCATTCTAAAAAAAAATCATTCACTGAAACAAACAAACAAACAAAAAATGTTCCATTGGAACAGAATTAGAAACTAAGATTAAGCCATTAATACAAAATATAATTTTAAAAACAGCCAAACAACTATGATCAGTGTAAACACAAGTGCTTCTATTGCATGTGGTAAACTCTTGCATGATCATGTGAAAATATCAAAAGAACCAAATAACAGAGGAAGAGTAGTGGATCATTTTTTGCTGAGTTTCCACCTTATTAGATGTGAGTAATGAACATGTAACTTCTTGTACATTTTCACAGGAACTTTGAAATGAAAACTTTGAAATAAGCTCATTTGGGGAAAGCATTCAACTTGGTAAGATTTATATCTTTTTACTTTAAAACTTCTGTGTATTGTTCATACCGACAGCTGGGGAACTTCTCATCCCTGAACTGCAGTGCTGCTTTGCCCCTTTGCTCTTTAGACCTCTCTGAACTTTCCCTGGAACTCATTTCCAATGCCCTCCTCCTCCATCCCAGCAGGGACAGATTAAGTGAATAAGACAGGAGAGTGCCAAGGGCAAAGTCACCCAGTTAGGTCCCACTTGAGATAATGAACTCATGGACCACATGTTCCTTATGTTGCCACAATAATACCATCTCCAGGGCCAACCCTATGCCAAGGTACCCTTTAAAGCCAAGAGCAAGAGCAACAGACTTTACTTATGGTGGATCTCACAGCAATACTGAGATCCCCTCTGCTGGTTCTCACATAGATACTTTTGCATGGTGTGATTAGCATTGCAGGTATATATGTTTTTTTAATTTGCTTACATAATCTAGGCCTAATGGTTTGCATATGATATATATGATATATTAACTAAGGATATTTTCCCTTCCACTTTGTAATTGTCATAATTATTATCTTGTCTATCTTTAAAATTACTTCTCCACATAAGACCTTTAAAGGAAATGGAGTGCATCAGAAAGCTTTTAGAAATCCTGAAATACTTAATCTGTAGTTTCTTGCTGTCTTACTGCAGAAAACAAATAAGACAGGATCTCAGCTGAAATGAAACAAGTTTTTTATTTTTACTTCTGGAAACCAAAAAGCCTGTGTCGTAAAATAGTATTTACAATTTAGAAATTAACAGGTGAAGTACTCTTGAGTTACAATAAAGATAAAAAAGAAAAACACACACACACATTTAAAATATTTGTTTTGGAGGCCATCCCTATAGCCTGGTGGTTAAGGGAGCTACTTCTTGCATGTCCAACTGTGTGGTACCAATCCCTATCTCTGGCATTAGAAGAGAAGGGATTGCAGCATGACCACATCCCATTGGGAGGTGCCTTCTCCCTCTCCCCCTCTCTGTTGCTCTTTAGTAAGCACAGGCACTCTCTGGCAATTAAAAAATATGTTAATTGATTTTAGAATATTCAATCAAAAAGCAGATATTCTTTATATTTTCTGTCTATTGGTTGGTGTATTATCTATCCTGTCAACCAAACTGTTCATATAGAGTAAATGTAGCTATGGTGAGTTTCTTAACAAACTACAAAGTTGACTGCTTTTTTCTTTTTTATCATTTTTTTTTTTAGAAGTTTTTGCTATATGGTGCGTGCGCTCTCCAGAAAGACAGAGGGAGACAGAGAGACAGAAAGCGAGAAATCACCTTCCCCCTCCCCCGGCCACGCTGCAATTTCTTCTCCATTCTCCTCTCAGAATCTTGGACACACATGCACACGTGCCCGGCGTGGTTTAAGTCACAGGGTCCAGGACTCAAACCGCGGTCAACTACATGGGAGTCCAGCGACATACCATTACGTTAACTGCTTGTCCCTTTACTGCTTTTTTCTAGACGGTCTTTATTGGAGATCTTCATTGTTCCCATTCATGACATACTTTCTAAATACAATTTACATTTAGTGCCACAGACATTAAGTGAAATTTCCATGTTAGCTTTTTGGTGCTGGATCTCTATGGTCTTTAAATAGAAATAAGACAGGGTTACTTGGCAAAACTGTTCTTTGGATCATCTCTGGGATAGCCATTCTTCAGAAAGCAAGTCCCTGGCTGTGAAGACCTTGCACGTACAGAGGACAGGATAATGCCGTTGAGTTGGCAAGCCTCCCCAGTCAGACAGACTAAGGTGTGAAGTGCAATAATTAATTGGGATGTTTCAGGCAGCAAACCTATTAGTCAGATATTTATAGGAATCATGGGGTAGGGGTTTTTTGTTTGAGTTATTTGATAATTACATTCAATTTTATTTTGGCTATGAAAATGTGCCAATAGATACACCAGATTTGGGTCATTTTGGCCTGAATGAACCATCCAGCTCTGTTGCCATAGTGAAAGATTTAGGAAATATGCACTCAACTGATGTGTGAGGATAGGGGATTTTGAATTTATTTTTAAATCCTTGAACACATGTAGGCATTTTTCCCCTCTCTCAATTATACCTTTCATTTTTCAGGGATTATAACCACAAGAAATATGTCTAAATGAAGTAATTACTGACCTTAAAAAGAAGTTGGTGAGACAAAGCGTGACATCATAACATGTAGCACTGACGGTGACTAATGTATTTAATTTCTTTACATCAACATGAATCTCGTAATTTCTAGGAACAAATCTGAAGATATACAAGGGAAAGTTAGATCACATTTTTGTGGAATTAAGACACTACGCATATTATTTGAAAGAATGAACCAGATTTATCAGTGGAAGTCTAAGGTTCTCACTCATGAAATACTATACTAGCATAGAGAGACTAAAACAATATTTCACTTAGGAGAAAAATAAATAAATAAAACTAACATTATGCTGAGAAGCCAGTCAGGAAAGGCCTCATATGATATGATATAATTTATACAAAATGTCCAGTATGGGCAAATTAATAGAAGCAGCAAGTAAATTGTGCTTCCTTAGGGAGGGAGGATGGGAGTCTGAGAGGAGCAATGTGTAAAGAGTGCAGGATTTCTTTTTGTAATAAAGAGAAGATTCTACAATTTCCTGTGACGATGGTTGCACATGTCTCTGCATACACTGAAAAATCTTTGAATTGTACACTTTAGGTGAATCATAAGTTATGTGCATTATTTCTCAATAAGGATGTCTTATTAAAACTTTTAACTTGTGTGCACTTCCTATTTAATCATCCACTATTTTTCTCCTCTGAAGTAAAAATGTTCTTATAACCCCATAGGTTTTAATAGACATGCCTGGGTGTTTACCCAATTCTCAACTTCTAGGTGGGACTGGTATGAGTAGGTGGGAAAAATGGGAGTGGTTCTTTCTCCACAGGACTCTGATTTTAGCCCAAACAGTTACACAGACATCAAAGAGCACCCCAGGACAACTAGGACAGAACAGCTGCAGGCTCCTTTGATCTCTGCTCAATAACCTCTTCATCACATTTAGTGTCCCTTTCAGTCTGGAGTACTTTTTGAATCCCTTCCTTCTAGGAAAGCCTATAAGCTGATGCTGGTTACCAAAATGTTTTCAACAAGTAAGAGATCCGCACTTAAAAACATTTTCCTTTTGGACGATGTGTGTTCTTTATACTTAATGTTCGAGATCTTCTCATTTTTTAAATTAAACTTTATTATTGTATTTTGAAATTGATTTCTGGTTTACAAATAACCACTGTTCATATTTGTGGAGTACAGTACGGCTTTCAAAACATGTATATAATGTGCAATACTCAAATCAAGGATATAGCCATATCCATTGTTTTAAGCCCTGGATATTACATAATGTGCACATTTGATAATAGTTCTACTGGTTTTGTTTTGTTGTTTTGTTTCCTTTATGGACATGCATACTGAATTGTCAGCGAAGTGCTTCCTTTGCTTGGTATACAGTTCCATAACCTAGTCTACTTGTTTATATGCATTCTTATGGAATTTGAGTTTCCTCTTTCTGGTAGAAACATTTCTATCTGCTGTAATTGGGCTGCAATTAGAAAGAAAACCTTGATAATTCAGTACTTGGGCCATTTAATTCTTTTGTTTCTTCAGTATTTAATCATTCTATGGATGTTGTTCCTTTATAACATAAATTAGTTGGAGGGAGGAATTTTCAAATCTGACAGTTACCAGTGCTAATAAAGAAATTGGTTGGGAAAAAAAAAAACTGAGATAATTGCTTATTTGAAGATTTTGATTTATCATGTTCCCATGTTCTGTAGCAAAACAATTACAGTCATGGTTAGGATTTTATGCAATTGTGGACCTTCTGTTCAACATTTGGTTGTGTTTTCTGAGATGTATTTGTTCAAAAATATTAATATAACCGATTTTATAGACACTTCACTTAAACTCTTTTCATTTTATTTAACCAAAACTATATTAAGTATTCACTACAGAGTGGACACTGTGCAAGGAATCCTATGAGTATTTTAAAGGAGGAATAAACAAACACTCAGTAGCAGGGAGTCCTCCAGTGGAACAGACTGAGCTGAACTCCCCCCAAAGACCCTCTCATACAAAGAAAAATGTGATGTGCAATAGATGATTAAATATATAGAAGACAGAGTTCTCCAAATATACTGTTAGCATGCCAGTTTAATAGAAAAGGTAGAATTTGAGGAACTCAGTACTTTGTGCAAGAATGCATTATGCAGACAGTATCTCAGGAAGTTGAGTAAACTTAGGCATTGATTTATCCCCTTGTATGTTCATATGAAGTGAAGTACCTGTGGATTTCATGTGGTCAATGTTAAATTATTTACCAATTTTGTTTTTGGGGGGACCATATGGGAAAGAGGTGAATGCAGTCATGTCCATTAACTTTTTACCTTATTTGCTTTTTTGTTGTCATAAGTGCTTATGATAATAGAATATAATCAACAAGAGAAATGTGTTATTGCACATTAATAAATGCAACCAAATAATAAATATATTTATTTACTTTTATATAATATAGTGCCATGTCTTAAAAAAACAATTATAAAATGGATCATATTAATCATTTTCTCTCCTGGTGGGCTTATAAAAATGGATTTTAGTGCTCAAGAAATTGGCTTATTAATATGTGAATTTGGTGTTCATTTCAGACACCTTCCTGGAAGTCTGACAAGGCGAAGCCTATTTATCATAAGTCCCAGCAGCCCAGCACTCCTCCTCCACGACATGCAGCACCCTTATGATTCCTGATCAAAGTTTGTTTTACTTTTCTTTTTTTTTTTTTGGAGAGGTTTTTGCTATAGGGTGCGTGCCCTTGCTAGACAGAGAGAAACAGAGAGACAGAAAGCGAGAAATCACCCCCCAGGGGGGATGGCCACGCCACAATCCCTTCTCCTCCATTCTCCTCTTGGGATCTTGGGCACGCATGCACACGCACCCGGCGTGAGTTTTAAGCCACCAGGTCCTGGACGCAAACCACGGTCAACTACGTGGGAGTCCAGCGACATAGCCATTACGCTAACTGCTGGTCCCTCGAAGTTTGTTTTCACAGCTAAACTGAAAGCTCTATGAGGACAGGGCCTTTGTCATTACTGCACACCCAAAGTTATCATAGGTCAATAAATATTTCCTTAGTAAAAATGTGGAGAACAATTCTCAAAGTGTGGCAGAATTATCTTAGTTTATATAAAAGTTCAATGTATTTATTTTTTCTGTGACATAAACACACTTTGCAGACTTTTCTTCAGAATTATTTTTATTTATTTATTATTACTGTCTTAAAATTTGCTGTAGAGCATTTGTGCTCAGCCGAAAACAAGAGAGAAAGTGAGAAAAGAAGCTGCCAGATCAAGGATAGAAACCACGGTTGGCCAAGTCCAGTGCCTTAACCACCATACCACCTGACAGCCCCTACTTTGCGGACTTCTACTGAGTAATATCCCACAATGCACAATCCTACTCCCTATATATATGAAGGCACTTCTAAAAGTTCATGGAAAAATAGAATTAAAGAGCGAGTTTATTTTGGTGTAAAAAAATGTGAAATTCATATGTGGTGTTTTTTGTTGTTGTTGCTAATTTATTTACATTCCTTCATTGTACATCTCTGTAACTCACAATATGGTTGTTTAAAGTATGCATGCAGTGCATGACAATCAAATCAAGCATATTACCATATACATTCTTTACATTCTTTTCAACAGAGAACTTTGCCTTTTTCTTTTTCTTTTGATCTGTTAAAGGTTTCTTTTTTCTTTTTTTTTTTTTTTTTGGTCAGAGGGCATTCACCAGGAGAGAGACAGACAGTAAGAGAGAGGATGGCCGTGCTGCAATTCCTTCTCCATTCTCCTCCTGGGATCTTGGGCACACACACACACACACACACACACACACACACACAAATACCCACACTCCTAGAGTGATTTTCAAGCCACCAGGTCTGGGACTCAGACTGTGGTAAACCATGTGGAGATCCCGTGCCTTAACAACTATGCTACCTGCTATTCTCCAATAGTTTTTAAATAATAGATACTTCCCATAACTTTTTGGAAGAACCTCGTAAGTGTATTTATCTTCAACCTGCAGGCCTTACTCAAGTATTTAATGGAAAAATGCCTTAGAGAAATACAATATCTAGAAAGACATTCTCTGGGCTGGGATCTGGTAAACAGAAAGAATTGTTTACTCAGGGTGGCTGAAGCACAAAATAGTATAGCCAGAATCATTGTCCAGAAAGAGACATAGTTACAAAGAAATTGTCCTGGGGCCTGCAGATGGGGCAGGGTTATGGCACTAGACCTCCCTCTTGGCCAACTGCAGTTCAAGTTCTGGACCTGGCAACTTGAAAATCACTCTAGGGATGCTGGCATAGTAATTAAGGCACTAGACTCCCACATGGCAGACCACAGTTTGAGTCCCAGACCTGGCAGCTTGCTGCCTCAGTTTCCCTTTCTCTCTCTCTCTCTGTCAAATGAATAATAATAATAAATAAATAAAATTAAATAAATAATCCTTAAGAAAAAAAAAGAAAGAAAGAAAATCACTCTGGGAGCGTGTGTGTGGGTGCCCAAAATCCCAGGAGGAGAATGGAGGAGCCGGGATTGCTGTGTGGCCATCTTCTTTATGGAGTTGATTTCTCACATTCCTTCTCACTGTCTCCCTCTGGAGAGTGCACATGTCCTCCTACAAAAACCTAAAGTCTCTTCACAATCTAAATGATGTATAGGGATTTAATGTATGAATAATAATAAAAATATATAAATAGATAGATAAAAAAACAAAACAAACAAACAAAAACAAATTAGCTGTCCTCCATGACTATGCTTAAGATTATCCAAAAGCAAGAAATTTATATAATAAGCTATGAATTCAGAGAATTTAATAAAGGAAGGAGTTTTGAATAAAAGGCAAAGTACAATGATGTAATTCGAGGCCTTAATTGGCCACGGAATACTGACAGCCTTTTAATATAGTACCCAGTAAGGAAGTATGACTAGCAGACACTGTATACAGCCAGACTATTAGCTGTAGTAATTCTGCCTTATTTGTGTCTGAATTTCTAGCTCTTTGCACAGTCATTGAGTATAAAGTAGATACCATTATGTTTTATTGAATTACTGGATGAATCAATGAATCTTTTATATTTCAGACAATTTTGTCCTATTGGTTCTACTAAATTATTTTATCTTTCATTGAGCATGTTTCCAGAACAATTTCACATTTTGAGAATCATAGATTATTGCCAAAGCAATTAACAATTATAATTCAAATGTCTTGTATCAGTAGAAAATAATTGCATTAAGTTCTTATTCAATATATAGATTTGCTCATGAATAAAATAGTAACATAAAATTAAAATCTATTACCTAGATTAACATTCCAGGCCTAAATTTCATGGTGCTAGCAATGTGATCATTTACTAATTGATGCGATCTAACATTAAATATATTCACTTTATGATAATGTGTTATTTTATTCCAAAAGACAATTAAAACGTGAATTATACTAAATAATTCACAGAACTTGAGTAGATATTATTAATAGTGCTTTGTTCTTTCTAGGTGCTTTCATTTTTCAGTTAATGTTTTATTGATAATGACTTTGATTTCTCATCAATAGCATCGCCTTTAAATGGTAAAGGTTATATAAATCTTTATTTCATAAATGTACTACATTTTATTTATATAATTATAATTTTGTGAGTATTATAATTTGTGAGGGTTATTATCCTATGGTAAATTTGAAACAATAATGAAGAAATGTATTAATTTAAAAAAATAATGATTTTTTTTCTTTTAGAATATAATTACTTGAGCATAGGCAATATGCACAGATGATATGGCATGCTCCAAACTAGAAGAGAAAGCTTTCAGGAAGAAGTCCACACAGACTACATGTCATTAGGACAGATTGTTACGTAGAAAGCCTCAGTTTACCCATATCCATGTGTATAGCAACCTTCCTTTTGGTCAGATTGAGGAAGATTATCAAACTAGACACCATTCGCGAAAGTCTCTAGCTATTTCTATATCCAAGATGCTTCTCTTCTTACCATAAATTGTCTGAATCCAAATACTCCAATATAAACCATTAAATTGAAAAGTAAAAGTAGGCGAAAACGTCATCATATAATCTTATCATTACTGGGAGGCAATAGAGAGTGCCTTAGGGTGTGTGATCATCCTTACCTAGTGCCTCTCCTGGAGAGTGGATTCTAAAGGAGTGGACAGGCGAACCCAGGCAAGTACGAAATCTAGTGAGTGGGAGGACTGGCCCCTAGTCAGGACTCAGATCAGGCTATCACAGAACTTCAGCATAAACCTGTTCGCTTTGCTCAGGCTTCATCCAAAGATCAAATAAACAGAACAAAATAAGGACAGAACGAAGTAAAAAATAATAGCAAGAAAGAAATGCTAATAATAAAACCAAAAGACATGAAAAGAGATAGATGTAATAAAATTTTTCATTAAAGATAAAAAATACATAACATTTATAAAAGTCAATCTAATTTTAATCATAGAATTCCCCTTTATGGTTAAAATTTAATGTAGGATAGTTAGTCAAATCCTAGTTATCCCCAATTTTATGTTTAACATCTTAAGTTCAGTACCATTATAAAAGACAAACTTCTAGTGTGTTGACAGCAGTGGTTCCTTGAACATTGAAACATCAAGCTTTCCTAAAGACGCAGATAAAGAATCATTTATTGGGGGATAGGAGAGTAGAAATTATTTGCTAAAAGGTCAGTATAACGATGAAAACATAGTTCTTGGCTTTTACAAAAGATATATCTATCCTTCACTGTACTGCATGTAGTACCTACATACAATTCTAGTACATTTTGGCTCTGATCTGTCACTTTTACTAATAACTAATTCTTCTACTGGTAGCTTGCATTCTGTTTTGAATAGATGGTCCTTTCAACCATATTGAATATTTTAAATTAAAGTTAAAATGTTTCCAAAGTGCATGCACTGCTCCAGGGCTTTAGGCCAATATCCATCAATTGCTATCCTCTTTCGGTTGAGTGCGAGCCTCATCCATGACAGCTTTCTGTAAATTAGAGATAAAGCCTTATTCTGCCTTTCGAACATTTCCCATGCAGTTTGAAAACTTCTGCATCTTTTCTTTTCCAGAACCAAAAGAGAAGAGAATTGGTGTTAGATACACTCCTTCTTTCTCTCATTAATTATTTGCCTTATATTTATACAGAAAATCCTTATTAGGAATCAGATTAAAGTCACAAATTGTGCTCAGATGCATACTGCTTTCCATTAAAGGGAGCATGTGTCTTTTTATAAGACAAATGATTTCTAAAACCACTTGTAAACGTAACAAGATTTAGAAACTGATATATACATATATACAGTCTTTGTCCTAACTTTGTAAACCTATGAAAAAATCTTATCAAACCCTATCCCATCCATTAGCATATACTAGCTACTCACTCTAAAAAATATTCCATAGCCATTCAAGATTATAATTATCTCTGTAATTTAAATTGTTGTTAGTGTAAAAAGACCTAAAGTACATTCTTCTTCACTTCAATTCAGCTTGTTTTTGTTTTCTTCAATTAATTTAGAAGCTATTCCAGTTCCTACATATAGGAGTATAATTTTTCACATTAATAGCTTAAAAATATAACAAATAACTTTTATTCTGTAATGTGATAATGAATTTCTATTGCATTTTATATAAAATTTACATTTCTACAACTTTTACTTTCCCATTAACTGTATTTTTTTATTTGTTTTATTTTTAATTTAAGGAAGTAACCATTTCCATTTGCTGTTACTAGCTTCTGCTATTTTTGTCAAGATAGATTAACAAGGACCACTCCCTGGTGTGGTTAAGGTGGCTTGACTCCATATAGCTGAATGCTCAGTTCAAGTCCTGAAGCAAGACACTTGAGAGACACTGAGTGTGAGCGCCTGCTTGCCCAAAATCTGAAAGAAGTGGAGGAGAAGTGATTGTGGTGTAATCATCCCCCATTGGAGGTGCTTTCTTACTTTCTTTCTCTCTCTTTGTGGCAAGTACATGTAATCTCTGGTGAAAGAAGAAATAAAGGAAGAACAGAGAGATGAACAAAAATCAGTCTTTTATTCAGGATGGATTTTGACACCTTAAGCTAATGAATGATTACCAGATCCCAAGAGGTGAACTGGTGCTGCTTAGAACATGGGAAGAACCATTCCTACTTCTCATGATCTTTTGTACTCTGACGTACACATCTTAGTTCCTTAGATCCTTTCATAGGATTTGTATGTTCACATGTTGCCTCCTCACTCAGCACCATTCAGGCATTATTTATAAACCTTCTACAGTTCTCTCGTCCCTGCATTGGAGTAGGCACCAAACCACACAGGCCCTACAGGAGTCCATAGAGAATGAAGAGTCCTCCCACATATCTCCATCCTAACCATGTGTGGCTATGATGCCATTTACTTTATGTGTAGTTTCTCATCTATTTGGAAAGTTGTACCTACTAGAAATATTTAAAAGTATAGTTTCACCAGACATTGCATCAAATGCTTTACTAAAGTGCATGGATTCCATCTTCTATATCTTTTCATCTTCTTTTCTTGGAGACGTTTTTGCCATAGGACGCGTGTGCTCGCCAGAAAGACAGAGACAGAGAGACAGAAAGTGAGAAATCACTCCCCAGCGGGGATGGCCACGCTGCAATCCCTTCTCCTCCTTTCTTCTCTCTGGATCTTGGACAAGCACACAAACTCGCCTGGCGTGAGTTTAAGCGATCGGGTCCGGGACTCGAACTCTGGTCAGCTACATGTGAGTTCAGCGACATGGCCATTCCGCTAACTGCTGATCCCTGTTTTAAATCTTTTCATTAGCCAAAACGAAGTATACAATTCCCTACAGTTGTGGCAGGCTTCCCCTCATCTCCCATAATACTTTCTACTTTCCCATCTTTACATTCTCTCCCTGTGAGAAAAAGCTCTCTAATGTATTTCCCCCTCAGTGGCGCACAACTTCCTGGAACACCTCCCAGTAAAATGCCTAAAGCTTCATCCCTTCAGCCACACAATTTTAAATTCTTCCTTACCACAGGACACCTATCTTTTACTCTATGGAAGTGGTATTCCTTTCTGCCATTCTTAGTTAACCATTTGGTGATCCTAGCTAAAAGAAATATGATCACTATCCCTATCCTGTAAGAAGCCTACAACGCTCCTTAAAAATATCAACACTATGTTTTAAATTTAATATTATTAAATTATATAATTATTGTTAGTATGGAGAATAAAGGAGATACAAAGTTGGGACGACAGCTATCTAAAATAATGCAGAGCCTGAAGAATATTTTCTGGGATGCCACACACATAAAAATAACAAAAACAGATTAATGGAATAACATGGATATTGAGTTGAGAAAGAAAGCTCTATTTACATAATTCTAAATATCTTTGTTAAGAACAAAACCTGTTAGCCACATACATGTTGCTAAATAGCTGGCCATTTGCTAGTAGTTGGATATTTGATATTGGGTGAGTATGTGTGAAGTTACATTTATTGCTATCTCCAGACATACTAAGTGTTTACCAAAAATAAACACAATAAAAATGAGTTTTATAAAGAGAGATGAGAAATACTGGCCAAATTCAATACTACTACATCTCGGTATGGATCCCCTCCCCCTGCCCCAGGCTCTATGAAATCTGACGCTGTTCTGTAGGCAAGCTAAAGCAGTGTGTCCAAAATACCATCCAACTTTAGAGGACACATGGCTTCGGCTTCAACAGCCTTGACAGATGTGCACATCTCCATTATAGAACTAGAGCACACATATAAGTAGATGACCTTGCCCTTGGTTACTTCTGCTTTATAAATGCAAATACCAGTTTAATTAAATCATGGACTCAAATGGGCTTCCCAGAGTATAGAAATGAGCCTCCACTCAAAGTATCTTGATTCAAAAACATTCAGAGGGAAATACATCTATTTAGTTTAAGAAGTATTTAGAAGGTCATGTTGTCAGAAAAATCAGTGACCTGCTGCAAGTCTTTTTTCTAATTTTAAGCTGTGATGGATTATCCATGCACAGGCAGTGTGCTCTTATAAACTGAAGCCCAGATAGGTTTGATATGATACAGTGGTTTTAAACTGTACTTTAATTTGCAGCTATTTGAACTACTTCTATTTTTTACAGATATTATAAATTGGAAATGAATCAAGTAGTAGGATGTTCCAACATTTTGCTCCAAGTAACAGCATATCCGTTCACCATGTACAGGGAGAATCTTGAAATTAATAACCAACTAAAAGACACTTAGTTTTAAAATTACAAAATAAGACACCAGGACTGGTTTTTATTAAAATATGACTGTTGGGGGAAAAGTACTAAATAGAGAATGTTCGAAAGTCCTGGTAGTGACAGTTACTGACTCTATGACATTGATCAAGTCCATATCTTCTCTAAGCCTTGGTGGTCGCATCTATTAGAGGGGAAAATATCAGTCACTTGTGTACATAATAAATGTGATATAATAATATATTTTTTAAATGGTAGCACATTCTATAATGTCTAGATTTATCATTATCTTTAAAATCATTACTCTTGGCCAGTGTAATCGGTCTCATTAAAATAATTATCAACATAAAGTTTCTTATATACTTTTTTCAAGTATTTCTTGCTTTACATCCTTATTTGTCCATTTATCAAACACTGATGGCTCAGCTGCTGGGGTACAGTCATAGTACATTGCTCTGCAATTCTGAAAGCCCCAAAGAAGGTCAGTGGTTGTGTCTTGGGGTCACCTGTACACACAACCTGCATGCTTGTGATCCTGGATGGCTGGGAGGGCTGGGAGCAGCTCCGCAGCATGCAACCCTATTGGGGATGCTTGACTTTCTGTCTCTCCTTCTCATGAAAGAAAGAAACTTAAAAAAAAAATGAATTTGTCACATATGTCAATCATGATTCTCTTCCTTGTCAAATCCAATAGAAAAGATTGACATAAAAATTGTAAAAAAAAAAACAAAACTTGTAAATAGAAGTAGAGAGCTATATATGTGTTTGTGACACAGTGGAAGAAAAATCAAGTTAGTCTATCTACAGAACTGAAGAATGATTTCACAGGGAGTTGATGGCTAATTTTATGTGTCAGTTTAGCTGGGCCATGGGATTCCCAAATAGTCAGACATTAGCCTGGGTGTTTCTGTGAGGGAGTGTTTAGAGGAAATTGACATTTAAATGGGCATACATGATTAGGGCGGATTGTCCTCCATAACATAGGTGGGCCCATTCAGTCAGCTGAAGACCTTAATAGAACAAAAAGACTGGCCTTCCTTAAAATAAGAGACAGCTCTCTAGTTGCCAGCCTTAAACTTAATCTGCAACTTTAATTCTTCCTACCTGATGGCATTTGAACCAGAACATTGATTTTTCCTGGGACTCCTGTAAATTAGCCTCCCTGGCACTCCCAGCAGTTTTTATTTATTTATTTATTTATTTATTGATTTGAGTGTTTTTCGCTATAGGACGCGTGCGCTCGCCAGACAGACAGAGAGAGACATTAGAGACAGAAAGTGAGAAATCATCCCCCAGAGGGGATGGTCACGCTGCAATCCCTTCCCTCCATTCTCCTCTTGGGACCTTGGGCACGCACACACATGCACCTAGTGTGAGTTTTAAGTCACCGGGTCTGGGATGCGAACTGCGGTCGACTACGTGGGAGTCCAGCGACATAGCCATTACGCTAACTGCTGGTTCCCCCTCCCTGCAGATTTTGGATTTATAGTTTTCAAAAACTTGCAGGCCAATTTCTAGTTACAAATCTCTCAATCTCTCTCTCTCTCTCTCTCTCTCTCTTCTAGCAGGAGTTGGCCCATAGTTGGGAATATTATCTAGTACATAGCCTATTTTATAATCAAGTGTTCAGTATTTTATATAATTCATTGAATATTGAACTGAAAGAGAAAGACAGAATGGTCTTGTGAGTACTCAAACTACAGTTTCTACTAGGTGCACATTGCTTTTTCACCATCATAAAGTAGAAAAATACTAAGTTGAAACATCCTGAGTCAGGGACCATCTGTGAACGTCTTGATCTCTCTCTCATTTCTGTACATACATACACACACACACACACACACACACACACACACAAATTTACAATGTAGTCTTTTTTTTTCCCCGTAGGGTGTATGTGCTTGCCAGAGTGAAAGAGAGAGAGAAAATGAGAAATCACCTCTTCAAGGGCATGGCCATGCCATAACTGCCCCTCTCCCACTGTCCTCTTGGGATTTGGGGTATGCATGCAGTTAGATCCAGCATGATTTTCAAGCCACCAGGTCAGGAGTTGAACTGCAGTCAGTCAAGTGGAAGTTCAGCACTTTAACCACCTTTCCTCCTGCTGGCCCCAGAATCTACTTTGGGGCACTAGGAAACAGAAGACGTGAGTTTGAAAAGAATCTGTATCAGAGCGATGTGAGTTCTGCTAAAATTGAAGCAAAAACAAACATCAAATTTTTGGTGAAGCTTGGGTGGAAAAATGGTAAAATAATTGATGTTTTACAAAATATTTATGGATATATTTCTTCAAAGAATCAGATGGATAACTCTTTTTAAGAAGGAATGAGTTTATGCAGAAGATGACACTTGTAGTAACAGACCATCAATATCAATTTTCAAAGGAAAAATTAATTTTGATTAGGTTCTAATAGAAGAGGGCCAACAATTAACAGCAGAAACAATAACCAAAGCCATAGACATCTAGACTGGTTCAGTTTACATAATTTTGACTGAAAAAAAAAATAAACAAAACATTGACCAAACTTTCTGTTTGGTGGATGGATGTCAAGAGTGTTGCCTTCAGATCATCTGCAAACAAGAGCATAAATTTCAGTGGGAATTTTAAACAGATAGAATAAAGAAGCTGAAGTACATGTTTGAATAATTATGGTAGAATATGATATATGGCTTTATCAGTAGGATCATGAAGACAAAGAACAATCACAGCAATTGATCCATGAGATGTAAGTGGTGCAGTCAATGCAAAACTAGACTGACCAAGAGCGAAAGTCACAGCCACAGTTTTCTTGAATGCTCAAGGCATTTTGCTTTGTGACTTTCTGGAGGTCTGAAGAGTGATAACATCCACTTATTATGAGAATGCTTTGAGAAAGATAACTGAAGCAATAGCAGACAAATGTCCAGAAAAGCTTCACTATAGAGTTCTCCATCATGATAATGCTTCTACTCATTCCTCTTATCAAATGAGAATTTTTACAAGGGTTTTGCTGTGAAATTGTGAGGCTTCATGATTTCAGTCTTACAGTCCCAATTTTATTCCTTCTGACTTTATTTTATTTCCTAATCTTTAATCTTT
>NW_006159990.1:4223117-4252279 GCF_000334495.1 Tupaia belangeri chinensis | reverse complement strand
TAGGGCACGTGCGCTCGCCAGACAGACAGAGACATAGAGACAGAAAGCGAAAAATCACCCCCCAGGGGGGATGGTCACGCCGCAATCCCTTCTCCTCCATTCTCCTCTCGGGATCTTGGGCACGCACGCACACGCGCCCGGCGTGAGTTTTAAGCCACCGGGTCCGGGACGTGAACCGCGGTCGACTACGTGGGAGTCCAGCGACATAGCCATTACACTAACTGCTGGTTCCCTAACCTTTAATCTTTAAAGGGCACTCATTTTAATTCAGCTAATAAGGTAAAGAAGGTTGCATTAATATGGTTAAATTCCAAGACACTCAGTTCTTTTTTTTATAAGAGGTATTTATTTATTTACTTGTTTGTTTATTTTATTTGTCTTAGGGTGTGTGTACTTGCAGGAAAAAGAGAGAAACAGAGACAGTGAGAGGGAAAGTGAGAAATCATTCCCAGGAGGATGGCCACATCACAATCTCTTCTCCTCCATTCTCCTCCCAGGATCCTAGGCACACTCGCTTATGTGCCCAGTGTGAGTTTCGAGCCACCGGGTCTAGGACTCAAACCACAGTTGACAATGTGGGAGTTCAGTGATGTAACTGCTACATTATCTGCTGGTCCCGACACTCACATCTTTAGGGACAGACTAAATGGCTGATATCATCACTTACACAAATGTCTTGACCTTAAGGATGTTTATGTTGAGAAATAAATTTTACGTTTTTTATTTTTATTTATTAATTCCATTTTTTCATAAACTTTTTGAAGTTGCTGCATATATTCTATTAGTTCTGTTTCTCTGGAGAACCATTACTAATAGAATATTTTACTTATGCCAAATATGAAAGGTGAGTGGAAATTTGATACGTAGATTATGAGGTGAAGTATCTTCTAAGTAGAGAGAGAAGAGTAAGAGAGGTTAGAATCAGGATGTGTAGAAATTCAGCACAAGAAGTTCAATTTAGGCCGTCATGACCGAGGGTTCCTATATAGTGCAGAGGCAAGAGATGAGTTTAGGTGTGAGATTACAGAAGTGACTAGTATGCCATATTGAAAGCATTTGGACTTTAACCTATAGGAAATTAGAAGCCATGCGAGGGAATTAAACAAGGAAATAAGATGATTAAATTTGCATTTTAAAAGATTATTATAGTTTCAGTGTCAGAGATGGAGTAGAGAGGGTCAAGGTTGCAGGCAGAGAGATTATTGAACCAGTATAAACCAAGATAATGAAGTCCTACACCAAGTGAATACTGGTGAATATGGAAATGAGATGGATATGAACGATCTGAAAGAGAATCAACAAATTTCAGTAAGTGGTTTGACATGGGGACAAGGAGGAGGCTATATAAATGAAGAAGGATGCCCAGCATTCAGGGGTGGGGAACTGGATGATACTGTCATTGTAGTACAGTGGGAGGCCTAGGTTTGGGGAAAATGAGACTTGGTTATATTTTGAACATGTAATGTTGATGACACACGTGGTAGACCTAGAAAAAGGAGCCTAACAGGCAGTTAGATATATAGCACAAGAAAGAAGTAAAAAAAAATAGAACTAGTGTTATAAAGGTAGGGACTTGTTTCACACACACACACACACACACACACATATATATATAGTATTTATGTTTTATATATGTTTTATATATGTAGGTATTGTGATTATTCAAGAAACCTGTAAAAAGTGAAAAGATGACTGAGGCAGAACCTTTGAAGACTTATAAAAAAATGAGTCCCACTTTGCTGATTGAGAATATTTATAGTATTAGGATTATGATACAAGACCCTTTACAAGCTGTTCCTTGAAGGACGTGGTAGACCTAGAAAAAGGAGCCTAACAGGCAGTTAGATATATAGCACAAGAAAGAAGTAAAAAAAAATAGAACTAGTGTTATAAAGGTAGGGACTTGTTTCACACACACACACACACACACATATATATATAGTATTTATGTTTTATATATGTTTTATATATGTAGGTATTGTGATTATTCAAGAAACCTGTAAAAAGTGAAAAGATGACTGAGGCAGAACCTTTGAAGACTTATAAAAAAATGAGTCCCACTTTGCTGATTGAGAATATTTATAGTATTAGGATTATGATACAAGACCCTTTACAAGCTGTTCCTTGAAGGTAACAGATATTTAAATTTAAACACAAGTTATTATTTGTATTATGTAAATATATAGTGTGGTATTACTTTGCAAATCATCATCTATCTTTCAGTCTTATTATAAGTTATCTCTACAGAGTCAGTATTTTTGTGAGATGCAAGTACTTCAGAAATCTTGGAACATATCATTGTTATTGATTTAAAATTGATGCTCTAAAGCCTACCTGGTATCATAGGAGATTATTATAGAGGCAACATATAGTCACTTTTTTTCTTTTTTTCCTCCTCGGAGTTTCCTCATGTGGAAAATAAAACAACTTCTAAAGCAAATCGATGTCAAATGGATTGATCTTTGAGGTATTCTCTAGTAATAATTGTCCATAGTCCTATGATTAGCATCCTTCTGATGTTCTTAAGGGCTTCTTGTGCTGCATTACTTTATTGTAGGGGAGGAACAATTTGGGCATTGTAGGCATAAATCAATAATGTACACTTTGAATTGCAAACATCTTACAGTGGCCTATGTTTATTTTTACCAGTGGCCATGGAGAAGATAATTCCTGTCACTCTAATAACTTATAGAATTTATAGAACTGTAAGATATATAAAACTATAAGACAGGCTTAAGCAAACTATAACCCACTACACATGCTATTTTTTATACGGAACAAGGGCTAAGGATGAGTTTGAAATTTTGAAGGATAGCAATAGGAATAGAAGAAGAAGAGAAAGGAGATAGTGAAGGAAAAAGGTAGAGGAAGAAGAGGAGAAGTGGGAGGAGAAGCAGCAGCAGTGACGAAGGCCATATGTGACCCACAAAGTCAAATCATCTATCTATCATCTACCTGTCTGTCTTCTCTGCTTAAATAAATTGTTACATCTATGTAGAGAATATATATGGGACGATATCCAAGTCTGAAAACAACTGGATTAGTATAATCTCCAAGCAATAATCTCCACAGCCACAACAAAACTTCTCTTTAAATTTAAGTTGACAAAAGTGACCAGCAATTATATCTATTCCCATTTGCTAGAAATGCCTTCTTTATTTGTAAAATCAGTAGTTTGGCAAATCTTGATCTCCATTTTCAACAGATGGACAAAATGTTCCAGATAGACTTGATAACCTCAAATTAAGGCGAGCAGTAAGTGCCCCTGTTAGTCACAGGTATACCACTCACCTGTCAACAGCCAAGGAGAAGTGGGAGGAGAAGCAGCAGCAGTGACGAAGGCCATATGTGACCCACAAAGTCAAATCATCTATCTATCATCTACCTGTCTGTCTTCTCTGCTTAAATAAATTGTTACATCTATGTAGAGAATATATATGGGACGATATCCAAGTCTGAAAACAACTGGATTAGTATAATCTCCAAGCAATAATCTCCACAGCCACAACAAAACTTCTCTTTAAATTTAAGTTGACAAAAGTGACCAGCAATTATATCTATTCCCATTTGCTAGAAATGCCTTCTTTATTTGTAAAATCAGTAGTTTGGCAAATCTTGATCTCCATTTTCAACAGATGGACAAAATGTTCCAGATAGACTTGATAACCTCAAATTAAGGCGAGCAGTAAGTGCCCCTGTTAGTCACAGGTATACCACTCACCTGTCAACAGCCTTAACTTCTACGTTAGCTCTTTGCTATAAAAGGACAACATTGAATCATTATTAACCAAATAATTAGTCCAAAATTCCAGACCAATTGGCATACCAAACACATGTTTCTATAAACTTAGCTTATTTTATATCTCTAATGTTTTTCAAAAATCTGAAGAAAAATCGATTGCTTTTCTTCTGATGAAAAGACAAAAACTTCTTTGAAATGATAGCTTACGGGCTTTGTTTATAACAGCTGTTTTTCTTTTCAACAGTTCCCACAAACTTTTACATAAATCTGTTTTTCTTCTATCCCTAGAAAAAAATTCCTTGCCTACATCTCTCACCTGCTGTTCCCTTTGTTCCTTTCCTCCTGAGAAAGGTGGGGAAGAGTGGTACCAGCAACAGCAATAAAATACACAGACACACACAGGCACACACACACGCATATTCGCTCTCGCACATGCACACATGCACGTTTTTCCTGATCACGTCCCTTTCTGTTTGCTCTCCATCTGATCTAAGATACCCAGGTTTTGTTTGTTTTCTTCTATAACATAATGACTATTTATTCTTCTCCTCTGAGAATTGAATATTTCTATAACTAAATTGCTTTTATATTTTTTAGATTTGGGGAGAGAATAATTGTGTTTATTCCTATGGAGAAAAGTATTTAAGAATCTGTGGCAGAACAGAATATATGGAAATGTCACTGTAGCAAATGGTTGCATTCATTCAAAGTAAAAAAAAAAAAAAAAAAAAAAAAAGTGTCCAAAGACGCAGTGTCCCTCTGAATTAAGAAAACCGTAATTCAAAAGGCATAACTGACTTCCTAAACTACCATATATCAGCCCAGAAAATGAAATATTGCCTATTTCTCTGATTCCTAATTATTTCAAACTCAAAGAAAATTAGATTAGCAGTGCTTTTCTGCATACTCATCTTTTTTTTTTTTTTTTTTCTAAAGTTCATCTTATCATTGAGACATATTAAGGACCTAGGGAGAAACACTCATGCTCCAGGAGATAGTACACAGAGGATACGAGAAAGTGATAATTTTATTTTTCTTAGCCTAATAGGCTACTAACCCAATTTGTTGCTGCAATTTTGTAAGGTATACACAGGCCATTTGAATAAGGGCAATAAAGCTAATCACTTAAACATCAGACGGGATATGACCTTGAGCTATTGTCTTTTCTGAAACAGAAAAATGTCAAACTTCTAGAGAATTATAAAAAGCTCTGAGATGCAGGCACTGCTGTGCTTTTCTGAACCCCCAGTGAAGCCTGTGAATTTTACTCAATCCCACTATAGCAAGGTAGATCGTCTTACTGTTTCCACAGCTGCCAGGGTATTAAATTCTGACCGCATCCAGGGCTGTGATCATTGTACTGTGTCTAACCACACACTAGTCAAGTGTTGGATGCAGTGCTGGCAAAGGACCTCTCCTTCCTGTAGCTGTCAGGCTCTGATAAGTACAAGTTTTCTTGTTCTCCAATTATCTGTCCATCGGCCACGAGGGCTCTTCATTGACCACTTCTAACCTTTCTTGGCTTTTTGTATGAACTACTTATGACTTCCCGTTAGGAGCAATTTTTTAAAGATGGCCATTAATCTTGTCACCTTAAAAATCAAAGGTTTACTTGTCAACAGAAAGGGGAAGGTTCCCCCCCCAAGTAGAGAATGTCACTTACCATCTTAAAACCTTAAATAGGTATTAACTATTAAAAGGCAGAGAAGATGAAGATAAATGACTTATATGTGATCTTTATCATACAATTTCTTGACTATAATTTCAGATATTGACACTTTAGAACACCAGATTTTGCCATTTCTTTTACATTGTGACAGAAAAGCTATTATATTCTATTGATTTATGATAAATAATAGCATAGGTCATACTATGTTTTTTAAAAAAAGTCATTATTTTATCACTCAATCATTTTATATTTTTGAAAGATTGCCAAAATTTGTGGAAAATGGTTATAGGAGTTTCTATGTATTATATCCAATAATAGTATCAATTGTATGTATATGAAAGCAGTTCTATTAGTTTAATATATCCATAAAATAATTTAGAAAGAAATTGAATTTGTTGTGTTATTTGCAGATTACTACTCTGAAAGCATTGATTATAATATCGTAAATATAAAACATATACTTAATGTGTTTATAGAAAGTTTTATATTGCATCTCCTATTTCACAAAAAATATATCTTTGCTAACTTTTATTTCTGAAGAACTAGGGGGATTTAAGCCTTCAGATGTAAGTTTATGTAATTATAAGAATACTTCTGATTTCTTACTCAGTATCAATTGTTTGCATAGTTTGAAAGTTCAAATTAAAAATATATTTTTGAACAATGCATTTTAAGGCAAGAGATATACAAGAATTAAGAAAATAATCACTTGTGAGAGATTATCAATCATCATTCTTTTACAGGTCTAAAAATCTTCCTAAGGATTAGGTTACCAGATAAAATTTTCAACTTTCTAGTAACTAGCTTATTATGGTTGCAAATTTCAGAAAAATGAATTCCCTTAGAATAATTTAAGGTAATATCAGAGTTAACACAGGAATACTTTGAATACAAATTAGAATAAATTTTATAGCAAAACATTAGTGTAACACTTGATGATAGAAGCAGGATTTGTATTGCCATTACAGATTATGTACCACTTAATGGTATATAATTTGTTGCTATTCTTTTGTGCCAATTTCCCACTAGTATTCTATGAAGTAAGTGAAAATAATCTGTCCCTTTATAATTAAAGAAAAAGAAAAAAAAGTGATTGTATGTTTGCTCAAAAATACATGGACAATTCCTGATCTGGGAAGTAGCCAGAAATCAAGTGTTTAGATTGTACCTTTACCCACATTTACATATAGTTTAATATGTTTCTTGCCAGGCCAGTGGTGGTATTGGGGCTGAGGTGGCTGGATACCACATGGCCCAATGCGTGGTTTGAGTATCAACCCAGTGGCTTGATAAACACATTGGGCCCATGTATGTGCATACCCAAAATCCAAGAGGAAAATGGAGGAAAATGGATTTTGGTGTGGCAATCCCCGCTGGAGTGGTGGTTTCTCATCTGCCCCCTCCTTCTCTCTCTCTCTCTCTCTCTCTCTGTCTCTTTGTCGCAGTCTCTCTCTCTGTTTATCTTCGATTAGTGCTTGTATCCTGAAGCAAATTTTAAGAAGTTCTTGTCTTTGAGAGTATATATTCAAATAACTAAGAGGGAATTAGGAAGAAATTAGCACAACTGAATTTCAAATATCTAATAAAAGAGAGCGTATGGACATTATATTTTTCTAATTGACAATTTGAAATAAAAATGATCACTTATGGTGTGCCAGGTGATGTGCTAAAATATTATGTGAATTTCCTATTTTAATTCTCATAATTTAGAGAGCCTTAGAAAAGTGAAGAAATTTTGTGAGGATGTGCAGCTATCTTTTGACAGTCTTAGTTTTTCTGATGCCAGCATACATGTTTCTAAGCACAACTTTAAATAAAGGCAAAATAACCCCACAGGTAAAAAGAACAATATTTGCAATCAAACTGGAAAAAATTGTTTTCAGCATTTTCCTTGGAATTAAAATTTGTAAAATTACTGCTGATTTTTCCCTTTATTTCAGTTATTTTCCTCACTTCATTTAACTTGGCTTTTATAGGTATAGTTATGCATTTAACTAATCTGTCTTACCAGTCAGAACTATTGGGATATATTATTAAATTATTTATTTTTATAGCAAGGCTACATTTACATTATAAATATCACATACACAGAATGACTATTGTATGGGAAAGGGAAGGTCAGTACTGTGTCATCATATGAGGTTTCTTCTTTTAAACTAATAATTATATAAACTAGGAAAACTGTCTCAACTGATAAAAAAAAACTTACTGCTGATGACTAGCTGAAGATATGGATAATTGGAAATCAAAGAAAGAAGAAAGATTAGACTGTTTCATCACATAGCTTAATTTGGTCATTACTTTGTGAGAGTTTGGGGGAATGTATGGGCATAGAAGAACAAAAATAAATAGAAGGAAAGAGGGTGAAAGTGCTATCTCTGAAATTGATTAATTCACTCAGAAGTGAAATCAAAAGTATGAGAAAAATGACCTACCTCTCATACCGTGCTACCACTGGTTCAAATGCTAGCTAATCTGCAACTTAACGTTGCTTTAATGTGTTTAATTTATTTGTGGCCATGTTAGTCCAATTGCTTCAAGCATGACATTCTTGAGGTCAAAATCATGGGTTTGCTGCATCTACAGAATAATTAACTTTTCTCTAGCCTGTGGTCACAGCTCATATCCTAAACCCTGACAAGTTGTCTTTGTTCATAAGGGGGACAGGCAGGGGTAGGGGGTCAGGTGAAAGAATAGCACTGTGAGAACAGCCAAAAGGCACACAAAGTGGGCTAGGGTGGGTAATGCCATTTTACTTCGAAAAGATGCAGTTTTGCAATTTTCATTATATATTTTTAAAATCTGAACACATAGAACTGGATATAAAGCGTGCTATAAAGTCTAATGCTTCTAAATTAGTCAACCAAAGAAATAATGTCAAAAAATATTAGAACGAAAATTCTTATTTACCACCACCATATATAACATGATTAGAAAAACCATAGTTAAATAGAATTGATCATTACACAAAATAGAAAACAGCTTATATTGTAAACTTCTCTGGCATATCAGTATAATTTTTAATATTGAATGTCGTACTTAAGGTTTTATCTCAATTTTTATTATATTTTACTTATTTCCTTTTTATTTATATCCCAAAATCATTAGTGTTTCATGAAGAGACTGAAATATCTATTATTCATTCCAAGGTAAACTGGGATTATTTAAAGATTGCTTTTATGTTCAATAGTCAGATAAAATGAGTTTTAAAAACATTTTACATTTAATTTCCACTTACATGCATAAAACATAGGTTTTGTGCATGTAAGTGCTTGCCTTTATGAAATTCTTTTTTCTAATGATATTTCAGTTCATTTTTTTATGGTAAACATTCAATGTTAGAATATTTTGTATATTGCTTTTATTCTAACAAATGATCTTATAATTAAAAAAATATTTTTAATCTATTTGACTGCTTTAAAAATACAGAAATAACTAATAACCTCCTTTGACATTTTTGCTATAGGGTGCATGTGCTTGCCAGAAACACGCAGAGAGACAGAGAGATAGAAAGTGAGAAATCACTCCCCAGGGAGGATGGTCATGCCACAATCCTTTCTCCTCAATTCTCCTCCTGGGATCTTGGGCACACATGCATATGCGCCCAGCATGAGTTTAAGCCACCGGGTCTGGGATTCAAACCACCGTTGACTATATAGGAGTCCAGGGACATAGCCATTACGCCATCTGCTGGTCCCCTATCACTTCTTTTTTATCTTATCTTTACGCATACACATTTCTCATGCAAAATTGGCTTATACAATTATTCTCTGGTTTTCATGAAAAAATATTTGTAATTGAATATATTTTTCGTCTACAAAGTCTTACCTCTTTATACTGACTCCTCTTAGATTACGTAAGTATTAATTTTGAGATGGAACTTAAAAATTTATTTTGAGGCCAATCAGGTGGCCTGATGGTTAGGGTGGCTGAATTCCACATGGCTAACTGGGCTATTCAAGTACTAGACCCAGCAGCTTGGAAAATATGCTGGGCATGTATGCATATGTATCCAAATTTCTGAGAGGAAAATGGAGAAGAAGGGATTGTGGTGTGGTCATTTTCCAGGATGATTTCTTACTGTCTCTCTCTCTCTCTCTCACTCTGGTGAGCATACATGCCTTATAGCAAGACCTAGAAGAAATTTTTCTTTTTCAGAAGTAAAAATTATGTTATCGCTATCAGACAACTTTTATTCACTGGCCTTTTCTCAAGTCTTCAGTTAGGGTTAATAAAAAAATGACCTCCACTATGCTTGTGAACTTATTTTATTGATGTCACTGCAAACTAAGTTGATCAAAACAATTGTAGGTATTAATAGTTACCATGGAGTATATCTGGTTTAGATGTGACAAGCACAAAGAATATAATTCTAGATAAATTAAGGTCAGAGGCAGAAAACATATTTCTGTAGATTTTTGAAATACATTTAATTTTAGAAGAGTATAGCTTTTATAAAAAATTGCAAGGATAGAAGAAAATTCTCATATGTTCTACACTTAACTTCCCCTGTTATTACTTATATTAATATGGTACATTAGATGCAATTAACGAAGCACTACTAATAGATTATTATGAACTAAAGTTACTAAAACTCACATTTTCCTATGTCCTTAGTTTTTACCTAATGAACTTTTTTGTTCCAAGAACCAATCTATTATATCACATTGCATTTAATTATTGTGTCTATTTAGGTGCCTCTGGGTCATGGAAATTTATCATGTTTTTCCTTATTTTGAAAACTTTGATAGTTATGAGGAGAAGTAGCCAGGTATTTTATAGAATGTTCCACAATCATCACTTGTCTGATGTTTCTGTCATGGTTTGACTTAGGCTGTGAGTGTTTAGGAGGAAGATTGCAGATATAAACTGCACTTTCATTATATCAAGAGTATCAGTGTGACATTACTGTTGATGTTGACCTTGATTACCTGGTTAAGGGTAATATATTACTTTCCTAGGGCTGCCATGTCAAAATATGACATAGTGAATGGCTTAAACAATAGAAGTGTATAGTCTCTCCATTATGAAGGCTAAAACTCCAAGATCAAGGTGTCAAGGTGTCAACAGGCTTAGTTTCCTTTATAGACTGTGAGGGAAAATCTGTTCCATGGCTTCTCTGCCAGCATCTAATCATCTGCTGACAATCTTTGCCATTTCTTGGTGTGTAGATACATTGCCCTGATTTCTGCCTTCTTCTTTGCATGCGAATTAGAGAGAAAGCTAGCACATCAAATAATAATTGTAACTCTCCAATTAGAAACAACATTAACAACAATTGTATATTTCAATAGCATATTACAAGAGGATTTCACAAATTTCCAGAATCCTGGGAGGAGTGTGGAGGAGAGGGGATTGCAGTATAACCATCTCCTCTGGAGGGTGATTTCTCCCTGTTATATAAATACTCTGGGCTGCTATTTAAAGTCAATATATCTACTTTTCTCTCCTATTCAAGGATTTAAGCCCAACAAGTTTATTCTTTCTCTCCTGTGTCATCAACATTTTCCTCAGCATTAGCTTTCCTTGCTAGTGTCCTATCTCAAGTCACAGTAATCTCTTTTGGATGACTACAATAGCCTCCCAACTGGTTTTCCTACTTCCATTATTGTCTTCTTATGGTCAAAACTCAGCAGCTGAGGGAACTAGCAGTTAGTGTAATGGCTATGTCACTGGACTCCCAGAACTCATGCTGGGCCCCTGTGCATGCGTATCCAAGATCCCTAGAGGAGAGTGGAGGAGAAGAGATTGCAGCATGACCATCCCCCCTGGGGGGTGATTTCTCTCTTTCTGTCTCTATGTCTCCCTCTGTCTGTCTGGCGAGCACACGCACTTTATAGCGAAAACCTACCTCCCCCCCAAAAAAAAAAACCTCTGCAGCTCAGTAAGTTGGATATTTTAAACACATCCATCAGATCGTGTCTACTTAAAAATCTTCCAATATTTCTTCATCTTAACAGATTAAGACCTCCTTTACTTTGCTCTCTGATCACATCTATCCCATCTTTTCCCTCACTCAGCATGTTCTAGCTAGCAGTCTACTTGATATTCCTTGAACACATCAGGTGCATTGCTGTTTCAGGATCATCGTAGTTGTTGTTTCGTATGACATACTCTGTCAGCTTCATCAAGTCTTTGCTTAAATGTAACTTTCTGAGTTGTATTTATTCTGTCTCTACTGCTTAAAAATATAAGCACTTGTTCCTCAAATGGTTACCAACCCACTAATACTTCTTATTTCTATCCATAACATTCCTCACTTTTTTCTATTTTATAATTTTTTATCTACATTTTATTGTTGTATAGCTTTGTGGAACACAACATGGGCTTTCAAAGCATGCATGCGCTGTACAATAATCCAATCAAGAATAATACCATATTCAACACTATCGACAAAAAAGCACCACATTTGGGAACCAGCAGTTAGTCTAATGGCTATGTCGCTGGACTCCCACATAGTCGACTGTGGTTTGCGTCCCAGACCTGGTGGCTTAGAACTCACGCTGGACGCGTGTGCGTGTGTGCCCAAGGTCCCAAGAGGAGAATGGAGAAGGTATTGCGGCGTGACCATCCTCCCTGGGGGGTGATTTCTCGCTTTCTGTCTCTATGTCTCTCTCGGTCTGTCTGGTGAGCGCACGCGCACTATAGTGAAAACCTATCAAAAAACAAACAAACAAAAAAACCCAAAGAACACCACATTTGAGGTATATACTTTATATTGTGCAATGCACCCACTAATTTTTATGTGTACTTTCTGCCTGGTTCCATTAGGATATAAATTTCATCATGGGTTGTTATGTGACCTGCTGTTTGAGGAAGCCATATCCCATATGGTCACCTTCATGATTTGAGTCCTGGACCTGGTAGCTTGAGTAATATGTCGGGCACCTGTGCTTTCATGCCACAAATCCCAAAAGCACAGAGAGATGGAGAAGGGATTGTGGCATGACTATGCTCCTTGATAAGTACTTTCTCACTTTCCTTTTTGTTCTCCCTTCCCAGCAAGTGCATGCATCCGCTGATAATAAATAAATAATAAAAAAGAGCTCCATGAACCAGAGTTGAGCCTGCTAAACTTCTATATGTCTAGACAAGACCAGTGCCTAGTATTTAGATTTCCAATAAAAAGTTTAATTAATTAATTAATATATGATAATAGTAATGACAGTTGACATTTTGAACACTTCCATGTGCTAAATACTCTTAAATTCTTTGTACATATTGATACATTTCATACTTAAAATAACTGATGCAGGTTCAATGATTTCCCTATTTTTTAAATTAGGAGGAAGACCAAGTTTGGAAAGCTAATGAGTTGAGATACCAATATTACTAGATACTTTCTTATTTAGTTTATCTTCTATTTTTTAAATAAAAATAGGTCGCATATATATTTTTTTGTAATTAAAACAAAATCTAAAAAGTACTACAGCTATTCTTTGAATGCTACCTTACTCAATAATTGGTTAGTAATTATTACAGTGTATATTAACTTGGATTCTATTCTTCCTTTTTATTTACTTCTTTATTTATCATGATTTTTACATTACATGTAATTATTGTACTTATTTATGCGGTACAGTGTGGCTTTTCAAAACATGCATACTATTTGTAAGGATCAACTCAGGAGAAAAACATACCCACTCTCGCCAACATTTATCTTTGCTTTGTGTTATATACATTTGAAATCTACTATTTTAGTTATTTTGAAATATATATGAATTGTCATCAACTATTGTCACTCTACGGGGCTATAGTACTTCATAACTCATCTCACCTATATATATGCACCTTTGTATCTGTTAACCAACTTCCCACTCCCCTATTCCTTCTTTCTACTTTAGCTTTTGGAATTCACCAGTATACTCTCTTCTTCTATGCAGTGAAACCTCTTACCCTCTGCTAATGAATGCCTGACTTGTTTTACTTAGCATTATTTTTTCCAGGACTACCCATGTTGTGACAAATGATGGATTTTATCCATTTTTGGGCTAATATTCTAGTGTGTATATGTTTTATGTTTTCCTTACCCATTCATCAGTTTGGGGCACTTAGTTGTTTCTGTATTTCAGCTATTGTTGAAAAGTTCTACAATAAACACAGGAATGCAAATATCTCATCAACATATTAAATTCTTTGGATGTATATCCAGTAGTGGGATTACTGGATCATACGGTAGTTCTAGTTTAGTTTTTGAAGAGTTTTTTGTTTTTGTTTTTATTTTGTTTTGTTCTGTTTTGTTTTTGCTATTGGGCGTGTGCACTCTCCAGAGAGGCACAGAGATAGAAAGCAAGAAATCACCCCCCAGGAAGGATGGCCACACCACAATACCTTCTCCTCCATTCTTCTCTCGGGATCTTGGGCACGCACACACACACACCCAACATGAGTTTAAACCACCGGGTCCAGGACTTGAACCACTATCGACTACATGGGAGTCCAGTGACATTGCCATTATGCCAACTGCTGGACCCTAGTTTAGTTGTTCAAAGAAGTTTCAGATTGTTTTCATAGTGACTATATTAATTCATTTTCTCATCTAAGTACACGACAGTTCTCCTTTCTTCACAAGCTTATCAGCACTTATTTTTCTGTCTTTTTGATAAAAGTCATTCCAACTGGATAAAAGTGACATGCCATTATAGTTTTGATTCTCTTTTCTCTGGGTTGCTGATATGATTCTGTTTATTTAGTTTTTGTTCAGTTTAAAAAAGAGTATATGTGCTTTCCAGAGAGACAAACAGAAAGAGTGAGAAAAAGTGAGAATGTGCCTTCTATAGTGGATGGTCATGCCGCAATCCCTGTTCCTCCATTTCCTCTTCCTTTCAAGATTTTGAGCAATGCATGTACACATATTCAGCATGTATTTTTAAGTCACCAGTCTGGAACTCAAAGTTCAGGGCTGTCCATATGGGATCCAGCCACTTTAGCCACCACACCAGCAACTGGACAAGTTCTTTTTCTTATATTGATGATCTAGGTATTTATTTTCTACATAATCTTTTATCCCTGTAATTAGCTGTAGTTATAACTACTTTAAAAACTTAGATCTCCTTCAGATTTTAATATAATGCTTATTTAATGGTGCCTCGTAAATAGCTAAATATTGGGAGGGGAATATTTGTGTTGATCCAACATTGATAAAAGTGTGTATGTTTGTAGGTGTGCATTTTTAAGATAATTTTTTGGGGTGGTGAGTATAAATAATATTTGCTAATGCACAGGCTTCTGTTCTTTTAAACTAAACTGTAGTATACTAAAGGTCTGCAGCAAGCTAAAAAATCCCTACACAGTTCTTTAAAGCATGTCAACAAAATAATACAGGGTAATTATTTTGTTCTATTTTTAAAGATGGCACATACAGGTTAAGCAATTTTCTTGAAAGCAGAACATTTACATACTGTATTTTTAATTAAGTATCTTAAATTACTTGTGCAATTTACCCTTAAAAATGATATAAATGTACATATGGCTCAAACCTAGCAACCTGATGATTCAGACAGCAAAGATCCAACAAGTTGGTGGTAAAAACGAAAATTGTGAACAACCATTTCAGTTTGCTGTTTATTTAGTTTTTGTTCAGTTTAATAAAGAGCATCCTAGTCTGCTGAAATGGCCTAGTTATATATAATTCTTATCATTTAGATGACTGAATGATGGAGGTTAATTAGAAATTGGCACAATATTAGAAAAGCAAAATTTGGGTTAGTTAAAACAGTCTTTTGGAATCAATATTCTACAGGACTTCAGTTTTTGAAAATTGATTAGCTAATTGAAATAGATGTTAAACACTACAATTTTTAAACACTATTTTATATAAGGGGACTGTCTTAGTTCATTTTGTGCTGGTGTCACAGAATATCAAAAATTAGATAATTTATAACAAACATAATTTACTGGCCCACTTTTCTAGGATTGAGAAGTGTGAATCTGAGGGGCCGACATCTGGAGTCATCCTGTGGTGGAAGGGCAAAGAGAGGTTGAAAAAGAGAGAGTCAAAAGAGGCCAAATTTCCTCTTCTCTAACAGATCGACTCCTGTAACAATGAACCCACTCCAGTGGTAATGGTGTTAATAAACTGACTGCTTTCATAGCCTAATCGCCTCTCATTAGGCCCTAACTCCCAACACTGTTGCAATGGGGATTATGTTTCAACACATACTTTTTGGGGGGACACATTCAAACCATACAGGAACTCATTAGGAAGTGATCTGAAATAGTATTAATCTACGCTTTCCTGATGTGCTTGCACATGTGTGTGTGTGTATATATATATATATATATATTGTCATAAGATGAGGTTTCTAGGTGAATGATAGTTTCTATAAGACAAAAATAAAGATGACTTAGTAATGGGAAAATTGACACTGCTACTTTTTCTAATATGAGCACTGAAGATGAGACAAAAATTCATTAAGGCAATGAAGTTAACAGAGGGCTAAGGTTTTGTGACCTGTATGTACTCTGTATGATACACAGATATAGAAGGAAACTAAAAAGGCTATACCTACTCTGGGCATCATTATTAAATGTGTATGCACTTTCTGCCATAGGGCGATGCCACCATGCCCAAATATGCATGTACTTTCTGTGGTAGAGAGTTTTCAAAATAAATGCCATCATTTCCTTCTCTGTCTCACTGTTTGCACTGTCTGCTTCTTGTTTGTTTCTTGGTTAATCTTGGTGAGTTGTTTACCCAGAAGAATGCAGTATAAGTAGTATGATTGGAGTCCAAAAATTCAGTAGAGCTGTGTTGCAGCTTCAGCTCAGGCCTCTCTAATGCTTGCTCTACAATGTTTCCACTTGGATATCAGCCTAGCTGCTGTGAGAAGATGGAGCAACATGGAAAGATCTTGTTTAGCCTTGCTGGTAGACAACAAAGATGAGCTTCAAAGCAACACATATCATCAATTGATGGCAATATGAATGAGCCATTTTATGATCACTCATGAATGAGTGATCTAACCTAGTAGAATTGCTGGATCACTCCAGCACCAGGTTCCTAGCTGTTGTAACCTCATGAGAAATCCAAAGTGACAACCAACCAGCTGAGATTGGTTTATCTACAAATCCATAAGAAATAGCAATAAATAGTTGTTCTAAACCATTTAAGTTCTGGGATTTTTCTTTTTCACAGTAATAACTGAAACAAAAATTAGTACCAGAAGTGGAATGCTACTATCACAGAAACGTAAAACATGTGGCCATGACTTTGAGATGAGAAGCAGGCACAAACCAGAGTGATCTCAAAGAGATTAGGGTAGATTTGAAAGGCATTAAGAGAAATTTAGAATGAGTTGGCCCATTTTATATAGTAGCAAATGTTTGACAACATTGCTACTTGGCATCAAGTTAAAAAGTATACACTATAAATGGATGGATTTGCTTAAGGATATTTCCAGAACCAAGTACCTATTTATTCATTTTTTTATACATTCAATTACTGTACATCACCACAGCTTGTATAATAAATTTCCCAGTATAAATACACCACACACCGATGCAGTTAAAGATATTATTATACATTTAACTATTTTTCAAAACCCATGTGCAATTGGGTAGACAGCAAGAGACAGGAAAAAAATGAATTGCCTACTTTCAACAGTTCCTGGAAATGTTGGGTCAAAAATTAAATTGTTGCTCATTCTCAGAGTTTCAAAATGATAATAGCTTTCACAATAAGAAACCTAGAAGGGGAAAGCTCCAATACAAATTGTTACCAGTAAAATGAGGCCTTGAGGTAGCAATTTACAGATTGAGGATACAGTTTTAATATCTTTTTGTTGAGACCTGAAAAACAGTTAAGGCAGTTCTTTGTGCACCAGGTTGGCTAAATTAAAAGACAGAATTCTAAGTATACTAACGGTATATTTTGTAGACATTTTCAACTGGGTAGTCTAATAAAGGAATATCTTCTTTATTCTGTTTCTAGATAAGAAAACTTCCAAATTCTTAAGAGCACCATGCCACAGCACCATGACTCTCAGCCCTATCAAAAAAAGGTCCTGTCTCACTGAAATTTTAGAGTATGTCTTCAATCAAATTGAATCCCAGTAAGATGATAGAAAACCCCTAACGTTTTAGGAGTATTGAAATAACAAAAAGGTCACCATTTTGGAGTAAAAAAGATTGCAGTAGTTCAAAATTAAAACTTTCATAGGACCAAAGTTTGATGGACAGAAATCAAGATGGGAGATAATTAGTTGCAAACTCAGATAATTTCCTGTGGCTGAATTAGATTACAGAGCCAAAAGACAAGAGAATAATGTTGCATCATGGAGAATCACTCCTATAGAGTAGACTTGAGCATAAGCAAGTTCAGGGTGGCATGTGCTACACTGGATTTCAGGATTGTATGAAGTGGTGATGACTTTGTGTCAATCTGTTTTCTCTTTCACATTTGCGATGAGAGTGTTCATCTCAAATATCTTATTCCTTTATTACCATTTCATAATGAATTCAGGATTGGGACAGACAAATTATGTCTCTATTTCACAGATTTCCAGACTGAGAAGACTCACACCTGATTATTTTAACCCAATTTAGATACTGAGATTCTAGATTTAGTTTTCTAATGAAGTGAGTTTTGAGCTCTTGGAGAGTAAATAGATGCTGCATGTGGAACAGACATTATGGTTCTTAAAGAGCAGTCTGTAGAAGAAAGCCTAGAAGGTGTTTATTCTTGCTATAAATTCCTACTGCTTCTCACATCAAGAAGTCAAATCCCATATCCTCCTAAGTCTTGACTAGTCTTAGTCTCTTATCTGAAAAATAGAATATGGTGAGTGTGACCTTCTGGGATGAAGCTAAAAGTGCTTTCACTTGAGTTTTTTGTAAAGTTTACTATTAACATATATCCTCTTAGAAGAGACTATGAGAAGCACAAAGCACAAAGTGGCAACTCTATTGGTTAAGAGGCGTATCAATTCTCAGCCAAGGGAATAAACTGTCTTGGATACTAAGGCTTCAAATGACTTCATCTCTGACTACTTTTCACTATGCTTTCATTAAAGACCCCAAGAAAGGACTTTCCAGGTTATAAATAATTTTAACAAATCAGTATTATCAGCCAAGAAGTGTTGGCATGATTTATTTGCAATAATAGATAACTAGAACGCCATCGCTGTAGTAATTTTTTTTTTTCTGTACTGTGAGAACTGAGATACCCTCAATCCAAATAACAATTAAGACTGGTAATTGAGGCTTCCTGTGTAAACTTGACTTAGGTATTTGCTTCTGGAAATTCTTATACAGGAGATTAGACTGTACATCACCAAATAACTTCAGTATTTGCTTCAGGAAATCTCTTTGAACAAATGGTTTTCTTATATGGTAAAAGGTTCTCCTATCAGGATGATAGAATATTCACTTGGATAACTATTTCCATTATTCAGTGACAGTTTCCTCATTAGCATTCTTTTTTAAAGACACTTTCTATGATATGACCAGCGATTCTAAACTATTATGTCATTTTATCAATTTCAGTCAATTACTACCTTTAAAAACTTGATATGAGACACTAAAACCACATAAATATTCTTCCCTGATTATTCTCTTATGAAGCACTCCTCATAGCATGTCAAGATCTCTACATGTCTCTACCTACTACATTAGTCCTAATAAAATTAGTTTTGTTTGATTAACAGATTTTTTAGTGTCTTGGAAACTCAAAAATGGGAATTGTGAGGTTACAGGTGTTATACAATGTTAAATGTTACATTGGTACTCTTTCTTTCTTAATTTCACTGGAGACTTCAAAGATCCATAAAATAGATAGTTTGGAAATATTCTTTCCATAAAATTTGAGGCTAACTGAGAACAAATCAACTTTGTAGCATTAGTGACTATCTACCTATACCTGTGAGGATGAGAGTTTAGAAAAGAATGAGAAGAGGATTACCTTAGAGAAAGTGTTTGAGTGCTATTGCTTCTCTCCTCGACCACTCACATCTATGCCCTTTATAACTCTTTTTCTCAGTAAATAATATGGATTTTATAATATGGAGAGTTATCTATTATGGTAATAGTACACACATACACACATACATAAATTAACTGATTATTTCTTACATGCTAATATAGCCTCAATGATATGAAATTATGTTAAACATGAAATCATGAGGAACATTGAGAATTTATTATAATCATCCTCATCCATGCTCCTTAAAACTGCTGTTTCAGGAAGAAGAAAACTGCAAGGTATATATTTTCCCACCCTAATAATAATAAAAATCCAAATAAACTACAAAATCATAACTTTTCTTGAACCCCTCAGAGCCTTGGGTTCATAAGGAAATCAAGGGACCTGAATTCCAAGATGAAACAAAAACTCGCAAGAAGATATGGGCACACAAGACATGGAACCAACTAAATGTCCACAAACTGAAGAATGGATTGGAAAAGTGTTGCATATATACTCTATGGAATACTACTCAGCCATAAAAAATAACAAGATCCTGGCATTTGATAGAAGTAGTCAGTTATAGAGGATCTATTGCTGAATGAAGTAAGCCAGGCTATGAAAGAAAGATATTATATGTATCCACTTAATATATACCGACTATCTTCACTCTGTGGTAGAGAGCAAAATATTGGAGGACATAAAAGCAGTGAAAATACTTAACAAGGATAAGACAGTGTGGAATGGGGGGCTGAAGAGAAGAGGGTAGAGAAAGATAGCAAGAGAACAAATAGACATGACATTAGTGGGAAACAGATATGGCTGATTACCTGTTGATGATGATGTGTATAGTATTCTCAACTGGATTGGTCTGAGAAGCATATCATAATGGGTAAAGTCTTTTTACAAGCAAAATGAGAAATAGTGATTGACTGGTTATAAAAATAATTGGAATAATAATAATAATGATCGGGAAATACAATGAAAAGATATTGAATGATGAAGTGGGGATTTTAATGTCTCTGTATTGAGTGACATGCATGGCATTCCCTTTCGAAAAAGCAATGTAATACACTGTAAAGTTATATGTAATTCAATGTAATATAAACAAGATTATGATTATAATAAATAAAATATAAAAAAAGATATGGGCACGTAAACTGTTCCATCAGTGACTGAGAAGAGAAAAAATTTTCTAACTGCCATATACATTAGAATGGCAAAATCAGCAAAAAATATTTAACAAACTCACAAGGATAAGGCAGATGTCAGTCTACACTTTAAGAGGCGCAAGACACAGAGATTTTGCATTCATTCACAAATTTTCAGCCCATTGAGTACTTTCCTCAAGTACTCATGAAAAAGATTGGGAGCAGAATAAGAGACTAGAGAGAACTAAATTATCAAGTAAAATGGCATTTGAGAGGTTATTGATGGCCATAAAAATGACATTTGTGGATCTTTCTCTCATATGAAACAAAGCTTTACTTGGGTAAAGACATTAAACAGTCTCATTCACAATGTGTAAATGGAATGATGAGAAGTAGCACAGAAAATAGAAGCAAAGAATTTCCCTCATTCCAAGATTTTTCTTTGTGATGAAGCAATAGCCTTAACTATCTGGCAGAAAAGAAAGTGTTCTTAGATTTTATATCCTATGTGGGGACTAACCAGAAGTTTTCTACTATTATATGAGGGGTAGGAAATCTCACCTAATACCAACCACAACCACGGAGGGAAGGTTGAGTTACCTTCTATGAGGACGCAGGGTAACAATGCATGGATGGTGAAAACTGAAGATAGGGAACACACACTGTAAAACAAACAAATAAACAAACATTTTCATTCATCTTATTCCTAAATTTAATCCTGCTCCCAAATAAGGCTATGTTAGTTGAACCATAGAGGAATTAATTAAAGCCTGTGATTTACTGACAGTAACTATGCAAACAATAAAATGAAATCTCTACTCAATTTCTAGCTGGATTAACTCAACATTATGCACTAATGACTTGAATAAGAAAGATAAATTTCCATATTTTGATTTAATACTATTTACCTCAATATTTGTTGATTTAAAGCAATGTCCAGATGTCAATAAAAAATTACAAGACACAAAGAAAAAGTAAGGAAAAATGGTTTCTTACCAAGTGGTAAGGAATCAATAGGACTAGATTTAGGCCTGACTCAAATGTTAAAACTCAGAGAAGTCTAGAATGTCAGGTATATTAAAAACTTTGATGAATTAATGAACCTAGTTGGAAAACTAAACAATTTTTATGAAGATGGTGAAATTCAGTAAGGGGATGGCAAATACAAGAAGAAACATAATGGAATGTCAAAAAATATCACTAATTTACAAATAAAGAGTTTCTTTAATGCACTCATCATATTGACATTAATTCAATGCAACTGAGAAAAGATTCAGTAAGTATGCAAATAGTTCAATAGAAGTATTAAAGCTGAAACATAAAGAGAAACATAAAATAGTGAAACAAAACTAAACACTTAAAATCTGTGGAATTATACTGACTAGCCTCGCATATATGTAATTTGGTGCTGCAGAAGAGAAAAAAATATAGAATGAAGCAGATGTAATATGTGAAGAAATAATGGCTAAGAAATCTCTATACATCTAAGACATCAAACCATGCTTCCATTAAGATAAGAGAAACATACATAGCATAAATAGAACAACAATACCACAGCACTACTACAAAAAGATGTCAACGCAGTAGGCTCAAACTACTAGCAACTAGAGGTGAAGGGTCCTTGGACGGAGGCACAGGGGTAAAGCACAATGTTTTGTGACTATTCTTTATTTGGAATCTTGGACAAGAGTAGCTCTAAGTAGAGCAATTGGCCTCAGGTGGTACAAGTGGTGACTACCATAATAATGTATCCTAAAGAAAAGGCTTGCTTTCTTTTTGTCTTACTGCATTCTTCCTTTAATCATTTATGATTACTGAGATTGATTGAGCTTCTTAAAGGGGCAGTTACATATGTTTTTATTCACCTCTACTTTCTGTGGGACTTGGACAGACACTGAGCTAATTAAATTTCACTTCATGGTGATATATAGTTGTATATAGACATAGCTTTTTTTCCATGTTTCTGATACACCATCATCAAGCTAACTTTTCTTTTGGTTACAAGGTGCTTATAAATTATTCTCTCATGATAAAATCTAAGGTTGTAAAACTGTTTTCTTCATAGTGGGAAACCCTTCTCAAATACCATTTGAGAGAGTTTTTCTTGGGTAATTTCAGCCAGAACCTTGTTGTGTAACAGGCCGAAATAACAATTGGCACATGAAATAAGACTACTATCACCCATTCAGACTAGTAATGATCCATACTTGGTCCTTAAAGAGTAACTATCTCCTATTGAACATATGAATGATGTAAGTACATCTAAATGAAATCATTTGGTTAGGAAGAAGAATGTGTCTTCTATAAATTTTCATCACTTATTTTTTCTTCCCCCTTTGTTGGAAGTTACTGCAAACTTCCTTATTGAAGGTTGACAGAGAATTCAGCATATAGAAATAGAAAGTAGGGATTTCTCAGGTTAGAGAGCAGGACTGAATATATAATACAAAATTCATCCATGTACTAAGTAAGCAATTCAATTCATTATTATGTGCAGTGTAAATAGAGGAACAGCAAAAGTTCTTTGGCAATAAAAACTTCTCTTAAAGTGAACACTGACCATGGGGGAACCAGCAGTTAGCGTAATGGCTATGTCGCTGGACTCCCACGTAGTTGTCCGCAGTTTGCATCCCAGACCCAGTGGCTTAAAACTCATGCTGGGCGCGTGTGCATGCGTTCCCAAGATCCTGAGAGGAGAATGGAGGAGAAGGGATTGTGGTGTGACCATCCCCCCTGGGGGGTGATTTCTCACTTTCTGTCTCTATGTCTCTGTCTGTCTGTCTGGCGAGCGCGCCCTATAGCGAAAACCTTTCCAAAAAAAAAAAAGTGAACACTGACCACATATGAAAATGAAGACTGATAACACTTGTTCTAAAAAGAGGAAGATGACTAGGACAGAATGGAACATACAGGGTATGGAAGGCAAATAATAAGATAAGCTAAAGTGGCAAATAAGACAAGAGACATTCATTTGAAATCAGAATAACTTTATGCAATTTTTTTTTTACCAAATCCTTAAAAAGAAAAAAAGGAATATTAGAACCATGTAGCAATGTAAACAGTGTTGAATCTATTTTATGCCAAAATGTTAGCTCTATATTCAATATATTCCTATTTATTAGTAGGTTCTGGCTTTCTCTCTCACTCTCTTTCCTACTCTTTCTCTCCTTCTCACTCTCTCTGTCTCTCACACACACACACTCACACATACACAGAATGTTTATAGAATCTCAAGTTATAAATGGTAGATATCTGTATTAAGCAAAATTTACTTCATAATTTTATTAAAAACTGTCGACTATTACAAAACATTGTATTGACAAGGCATATATTCTTTCTGGGAGTTTACATATTACAAATGCACCTTTCCTTTCCACAACAACCACTACAACCACCTGGTGTGCTGTATTCAGCTTTGTGGGTGTACACATTGCTAAGTTCCATAAACATACTATCAAAGACAGTTCCTATCTATCCTTTCCCATTGCTTAGACTTATTTTTTCTCTTCCATTGATAAAACTTTCTTACTTTTTAATTTCCACTAAATTTCTATTCATAGGTATTGTTTACTAATCTTTCTTCAATTGCTTTAAAATTTGACAGACTAAAAAGCCTTTAGAATATTGAAGTTCATAACTCAGAACACGGCATGACTTCAGAACTCATACTTTCATTAGAGTAATATTTTATGTTTTAATGTATCTAAATATACAAGCAACTTATTTTTTAAATGTAAATCAGTTTTAAAAAGGCACAGTAGCTAGAATTTGAATTTCCCAGGTATTAAGTAATACAATAGTAATTAACAATATTTTCATTCCTGCAAAAGCTTTTACGAGGTGCTTCACTCTTTTTAAAATTTTCTTCCAAGAATTTTATACATTGATATTTAATCACAAAATTTCTATATACTTTACTTAAAGAAGGGTCATCTTCCAATTTTCTAAACCACTGAGATTAAGGCTATGTTATGACACTCAGATAAATCATTTATACTAAAAAATCGTCTGGGTCATAGTTAATATTACAAGGGGACTTTAAAATGTTTCTAGAAAAATGGAATTAAAGGATGACTTTATTTTGGTACAAAAAATTTTTGAAATTCTAGAACAGATTTTTTATAATACATACTTTCTATCACCTTTTCCCTAAGATTGCCTGATTTCATATGTGTGTGTGTGTGTGTGTGTTTGTGTATGTGTTTGCCTATTTCTATCAATTAAATGTCTTCATTAACAACAGTCTTATACTAAACAATAGTTGTCATGTCTGTCTCTGTCAATAAAATGTATACCTAGGTCACTATCAGATACATAAGGCTGAACCTTGATGTTTAAGAATGAATGGATGAGGCCAACCCCTAGTGCTATGGTTAAATGCTATGCTTTGGGAGCCAGATCTCATATAGCTAGGTCCCAGACAATTGGACATGGCTCAACTACCACCCAAAGAGGCTTGAAAAACATCCTGAGTGCATGTGCCTACATACTCAAAATCCTGACAGAAAGGAGAGATAGAGAAAAAAATTAAAAAAAAGATTGTAGTGTGACTACTCCTTCTGGTGGAGATCCTTTTTCTCTCTGTCTTTCTTTCTCTTTCTCTGTCTATTTCTCTCTCTGGTGAGAACACATACATTCTGACAATTAAAAAAAAAAAGAAGAATGACTGGATTTATGAGTAAATAACATAGTTAAGCTGATACACCTACAATCTACTGAATGCTGTACACTCTTGGTACCCAACTTTTCTGTCACCAAGGACTGACCTCATTGAAGATGATTCATGGATAGCAGGAGTTGAGAGGGCATGGTCTCAAGATGACCCAAGTATACCACATCTACCATGTACTGAATTTCCACAACAACAACTACCACATTGCAATAAACAATGAAACAATCACACAACAATAGAATTCATGCTTCCATAACCACTGATATGACATAAAATGGAGCCTAGGAAACAATGTAAGTTATGGGGAGTGACTGCAAACACAGATGAAATCTCGCTCATTAGCCTGCCACTCACTCCCTACTGTGCAGTCGGAATACCAGCACTGGTGTACATCTGGCCCCCGACATGCCATGGACCAACACTGGTTCATTGCTTGGGGGTTTGGAGACCCCTTCTGTATACTAAAACTAATAAAGTTATATTAAAGAAAAACCTTTGATCTTTAAATAACAAACAGACAAAACAAGCCTGCCTTTCCCTTGATGCCAAGCTCAGCTTGATTACTTTGTATTACTATATGGAAAAGTGACAATAACTTCTTTAATCCATTCCCATTGGCATTTTGCATTATGAGATAAGGTCTTAAATTTCCAAGATTTCCTTCTCTCTGAACCACATATATTTTGCTTCTCTTCTGTTTTTTTTTTTTTTTAATCCTTTACCTATTCATGTGATATTTTCCTTAATATCTTACCTCTTCTACCTTTATGTTGTGTTAGTTTGTTTAAATGTGAGCATGTATATGAAAATGGTGGGCTGATAATATCTTAATGTCTAAGATTTCTTCCCCTCTGAACTAGGTATATTTTTATTTTGTTTCTTTCTCTCTCTTTTAATTTTTATCTTTCACATATCCACATCATACTTTTTCTCAGGATTTCACCTTTTTATTTTTTATTTTTTTAGAGAGGTTTTTTGTTACAGGGCATGTGCACTCATCAGAAAAACAGAGAGAAACAGAGACAGAAAGCAAGAAATCACCCCCTAAGAGGATGGCCATGCCACAATCTCTTCTCCTCCTTTCTCCTCTTGGGATCCTGGGCATCCATGCACACATGCCCGGCATGAGTTTAAGCCACAGTGTCCAGGACTCAAACTACAGTCAACTACATGGCAGTCCAGTGACATAGCCATTACACCAACAGCTGGTTCAAAGATTTCACCTTTTCTACTCTTACACTGTGATAGTTTATTTAAATTGAAGCAAATCAGTACAGTAAACACCATGAAGATGACGACCAGAGGGACAGATCTGAGTACATTGATTCAACATCAGTAGTAGCTCATTTCATGATTACTCTTAAAGGATTTCTTTTTACTTTTCTTTCCTCTACCTTCCTTTTCTTTTTTCTTTTTTCTTTTTCTTTTTCTTTTTTTTTTAAATTTTACTTTGTTTCTTGAAGAGTATGATGTTTTAGTAATAATGATGGGAGGGTTTTATTGAAAAACATAATTGAGAAAAATAATTCTTTGGAAGAATTCTATAGGCAAGGCTTGCTGTCCAATAAAAAAATCCCTTTTATTCAAAACTTACTTGTATATGGAATCAGCAGATGATGTAATGGCTATGTCGCTGGACTACCATGTAGTCGACCGCAGTCTGAGTCCCAGACCTGCAGCTTAAACTTACTCTGTGTGTGTGTGTGTGTGTGTGTGTGTGTGTGTGTGTGTGCCCAAGATCCCAAGAGGAGAATGGAGGAGAAAGGATTGCGGTGTTGGCCATCCCTTCTGGGGGGGGTGATTTCTCACTTTCTGTCTCTCTTTCTCGCTCTGTCTTTCTGGTGAGTGCACATACCCTATAGCAAAAAAACTCTAAAAATAAATAAATAAATCCATCAATTGTAGAATTATCACTAATTATTTTTCATTATTGTAAACATCTTCAACCACAATAAAAATTAAGTTAATTTTCTTTCTTTACAGTGACAAATTTTAGGCAATAATAAGATAAAAATCACAAAATTATGGTGATGCATGTAAATAATTAAGATTTAATTCAGATACAATTTTCTGATGTATGTAAGTATTCAATTTTCAAAATATTATAGGTACAAGAAAGGTCTGTGTTGTTTTATGAACATTTATCTTGGGGATTCCATAATACATTTATAAAATTCAAACCAATGTTGTATCAAATGTGCAGTCTCATAAATACATTTGTGTGGATGACTTAAACATTCTGGCCCATAATTTGTACATGCATGAGAAACTTTAATATCAAGCTTACGTAAACTAGGATTTTTTAAAAAGTCCTTTCAGTTCAATAAGTTCAAATCCATCTGGTGGTAAAGAGAAGTGAATTGATAATCAGTGAATTAAGAGGAAAAGATACTATATTCCAGAGCACTGAGCCAAGACATTGTTTTATTATTTCCTTAAATGTAAGGGCTGAATAACTTATTTCATTAAAAATGATGGTGCAGTAAGTTTAGAATCTCTATTTGCATATTACTTCTGCATCTCTGAATTAGCATTTGATGTACTCTCTTTAGTCAATTTGTGCATATGCACAGACAGATTTTCATTAGATCTATAGCAAGCTGCTGCCTGAGATCCTTCAGGCAGTCAAAGGACAGATCCTTCTCAAATTGCTTAGTAGAAATCTTCAAGATTAACAAAATGGTAGTTGAACCCCCTGTATTTAAAATTAAGCATGGAAGAGGAGAAAAGATAATAAAAGAAAGGAAAAAAAAATCAGAGTCAAATTCTCCTGTGTTGAGACTACTGAGGCAATTAAATATTGCTCCAGAGTGGAACATACAAGCTTAGAAAGCCATGTAAAGTGAATCAACTTTAAATATGAAAACACTCCTCAGGAAGTAGTGGTGAATTACTTCAATGAGTTTTTTGAAAACAAACAGAAATTAATAGAAAGGAAGTGTCAGCCCTGCCAAGAGTAAATACTTTTATTAAAATTGTTTTAGTGGAAAATTAATGATTTCCATAGTCCATGAATTTAGCCCTTACTTGAAGGGGTTGGTTGTTTCTTAGGGAAAACTACCCTTCCTGGTCTTGCAGCCCCATGCAGAAACTGGGCAAAGTGCCCTGGCTGCTTTCTCACCACTTGCAGCTACAGTGACTGTAAACACACCAGCTTCCTTTTTACCTGTGAATAATAGGCTTCTGCATGCAAATTCTTATAAGGCATGTGCCTACTTAACTACTTTAAGCACTAGGTAAAAAAGGTGAAAATAACTAGGTTTCTAGATTTTAAAAAAATGTATAGTTCCTGCTGCTCAGAGCCCCAGCTTCTCTACAGGTGGCTTTTGGATGCTGAGGGAAGGCTCTTGCTTCAGTTCTTTCCTAGTCCAGAGAGGGGAGGTCAGAATTCAGAATTCCTGTTTGAACAGAGCAATCCCACAAGTCCGGTAGCTTAGCTTTTCTAACAGTTTAGTCAAAATTCAACAAGCTAAGTAAGCACCGTTAATTTCCTAACATTTTATTCAACAACTGATTTACACAGGAAAAATATCTTCCTGAAGAGTAATTACTATGTTTATTCTTTGATTTTGGTTGGATTCTTTATTTAAACACTTATACACATATATCCAAAACCTCTACTCAACATAGAAGACTGTGACCAAAAAAAACAAAACCTTTTAAAATTATCTTTGTTTTATTCATCTGGCAGAAAATAGGCATAAAAGTATTAAATTTGGGGGGCTAGCAGGTGGCATGGTTGTTAAGGGCGTTGGACTCCCATATATGGCTGACTGCTGTTTGAGTACTGGACCTGGCGGCTTTCCTTCTCACTTTCCTTCTCTCTTTCTTTTCCTCTGTCTCTCTCAGGTCAAATTTAAATAAATAAATAAATAAAGTTAAATAAAATAAGTTTTTTGAGAGTTTTTTTTTTTTTTTTTACTATAGGGCGCGTGCGCTCGCCAGACAGACAGAGAGAGACATAGAGACAGAAAGCGAGAAATCACCCCCCAGGGGAGATGGTCACGCCGCAATCCCTTTTCCTTCAT
>NW_006159990.1:4217773-4223103 GCF_000334495.1 Tupaia belangeri chinensis | reverse complement strand
CACACGCGCCCGGCGTGAGTTTTAAGCCACCGGGTCCGGGACGCAAACCGCGGTCGACTACGTGGGAGTCCAGCGACATAGCCATTACGCTAACTGCTGGTTCCCAATAAAATAAGTTTTTAAAAAAGTATTAGATTTGGGTCTTCTTTTCTTTTTTGAACTGATAATCATCTCAAGATGTTGAGCTAGCTTGCAAATTTAGGAAAGACCTGAATATGCCCCAGTTTAAAAAATTAACTTAGTAAAATTTTGTATGCAATGTGTGTGGGTATGTCGACGATTAGGCCACTTTTATATTTTACATGAACAACTAGGTTTCTAAAATGAACCAGTAATCATAAATACAAGCATCTTCAAATTGCAACTAGACCTAATTTTTTTTTTTTTAAAGATTGAAATTTTTCAAGGAAGAGTTCCCCTCACTATAACTAGATATGTAGCTGCTTGGGTGTGTCTAAACATGTTTCTTATCTTTTTTTTTTTTTTTTTTTTTTTAAATGCCCTTTTTTTTTTTTTAAACAAAAGGATTATACCGGCTTTAGAGAGGATCTGGGGAAAAAAACACAACAGATCTAAAGTCCTTTCATCTTCATCTTAACACATCTCTAGTCTGGACAAGACCAAGAAGTGCTGCAGTTTCGTGTGCTTTTAGCGACGTCCCAGTGAACTAATCTGCAGAGCATGGCATAAAAAGGCAAGAGGACCAGGTTCTCACTTCGCCCTCACGCTGTTGGACGCCGTTGAAAGAAATTAATCTGAGCAGATTTAGGACTGAGGGCTTTATGTCCATATGGATTGGCAGTTGGTGAGACCTCACTATTAACGGTGCACAATTAATAAATAATATGTCTCTGTTTGCTTCGGTAGCTGTTCAAGCAATAAAAAGCTTATAAAAAGATTGCTTAGACAAAAACCCCACATATGGGCAAGGTCTTGATCCATGCTGGATATCTTCCATTCAGGAATCCCATTAGCATTTTGCATGGTACATCGCCCCTCAAATACCAATTTGTTATTCATTTTACCACTATGGACCAGATGAGTTAGTCACAATTATTCATAAATCTTTCACATAAATAATTAGGAAAATGAGTGGATAAATACATAGTGTTAAAAATTTAAAACAACAATTTTATTCTAGAATGGCATAATATTACTGTTAAATCATGCAGGCAGAGATTGAGATCTAAGCAGTTACCAGTAAGAGGGTGAAGCCGTAGCTTCACAGGGCACCTTTGTTCTCTGGTATGATAAATGACTCCAAGATATCACTTCAACTCTGACTTCAGAAGCAAATTAAATTTCAAAATTAAAACAACTTTAATTTTAAATGTCTCTTTGATAACACCTATCTATAGCAGACCTTGCCAGGAAAATCTGCAGGCTCTGTGATCCTAAGAGATTTTTGACCTGATTTAAATCCTGAGACTAAAAAAAAAAGAAGACACCAATTAATGAAGGCTTCTGCTACAATGCCTCATCGAGTACAAGGGTAAGTTACGTTGCAGGACTACTCTACGGTTGTAAAATCTTAGTCAAAATTATATCAACTTCCATGCAACACTAAATACATTTCAATTATATTTACTTTGCACTGATGACAAATGAACACACGCAGCACTGTTTAAGAAAGAATAAGGGGAACACACCTTATACGAGTAGCAATCTGGGAAATGAACGGAAATGAATACAAAGTGGAAATGAAAGCACCTACTCTATGTCTTTAAAGGCCGACTCAAACATCATGAACCTTGGTTGAGTTACAGAATATAGTATTACAAGAGTACCTTCGCTTTTCCTGTCTTTCTGTAATTCTTCCAGGTGAAAGAGGTTATCTATGAGTGCTTTCTTGAATTTCCTTTAACTTTTCATCAATATTTTTAAGGAAAGTTTCACTCTTTTACAAGTAAAACTTTTGTAGGAAAGTCTATATAAATGATGCTGTTACAGGAGTGACATTTTGCAAATATTGAGCATAATTCAGCTTCCTTTGAAATTGGTCATGGCTTTTTCTACAAGAAATTCAGTTTAACGGTTAGGTTGTGGTGAATCTGCAGATAAATCAGTTAGGTTCTACTGGATGTACTAAATAACCCCCCCACACACATTCTCTTACACTCTATTGTATTACTCTATAGTATCCACATTCAAAACTAGCATGTTTAAAAGTATTAAATCACATTTCCTTTAAAAAACGGTAGAATAATGTTATTTATCATTTCATTAGATTTATTAAATTTATTCATTGCCATAAATTCTAGGCAAATGAACAAATACAACCATTAAATGGGAGGGGAAAAAATCAACCCTGCAACTTTTTTTTTTTTTTTTTTTTTTAAATAACCTTGAGCCTTTAGGAAATAGTTGCTTCATTCTCATAGACATTACATGGATTTTTGCAAACAAGTCTTCATTCAGGTTTTTCAAATGCAATGTATCAGAGTAACTTTTCTTCAATTAGGTTATGTCCTAGGATTCGGGAAAATTACATTTTATATTGTAATATAGATTGCATGTAACCATGGTAAAATCTGGCATACTAGGACTCCTGTCAGTCATTGATTTACTGCTCAACTGTAAGAAAACATTTTAGAACAACACCCCCAGGACTGTCATGAACTCTTCTTTATTGTCAAAGTGTCAGAATACTGTGTCAGGTAGCCTCCAACCTTAAAAGTGATTTACGATAAAAACGCAACTGAAGATTAGTTTAGTTTTATCATCTTAAGGACTACATGAAACATTTTTTTCACATTATATTTTTTATTCCTCATCTGTACAATATAACCCACAACAGAGCAGTTAGTCCATAAAAAGAACCTACATTATGAGAACATTCTAAATATTCACATTTTGTTTTTATTTTATAGCTGTTACTTAAGTTAACATGTGGTACATTTTTACAAAGCCTGATTGTTCACGTATTTAATTTCTATGCTCATAAAGCCATATATTTTTAATACAATCCAAGCAGCAGGAAATGATCAGACTCTACTAAATATTTTAATATTAGCCTGAAGTTGTGAAGTGAAATATAAAAGGGAAAGTGGTTTTAGAGCCTGTGACATTTCACACTATTCCATCAGTCATAAAGATATATAAATCAACCTTCAGGAATGTCATTGGAGAATTTAAAATCCTAATACCTATGCTATGAAATAATTAATGAAATATGATATGTAAGGTCAACAATGACTATAACACTGAAGTGTATTGCTTTTTGTTGTTAATTCCTTTTCCACTACTAATGTAAAACATTTGCATTTCAAGAGATAAAACATTTCTTACACACATTCTGATTGTTTGGAAATTGGAATCCTGTCTTGTTCTTCTACCTGATATCCAAAACTGATGATCAATTTATTTAGTCCTAAACTTTAGGCATTTTTAAGAAATAACTTCTCTCTTGACAAAAATCACCATTTTTTACAATTCTGTTTCTCCTACTTGTAAATACTTGACTTTTACGTTGCATCTGTGTATCTCAATTATACATTAAATGAAAGGTTGATGTAATTCTTACAAAGAATGACAGTTAAATGGAAAATCCCAGAGGGGGTACACTAAAGATTGTGATCTTAACTTGTGAACTCAGACTACATTTGAGGTTTATACAAAAGCATAAGGATTTTTTTTTAATACTGTATGAGGACCCAGTCTCTGGCACAGTGGTATTGCAAGTGCCCACAGAGGCTTGTTCTGATCCCTGGTGTCTTGAATACATGGTAGGCAGAGCCATGGAGACCCAGAATACAGAGGAGCTAAAAGACGAGAAAGTGGACTATGCGTGATGAGACTCTCTCTCTCTCTCACATACACACACACAGGCACATTCTCCATCATAAAGTGAACTGTTAAAGAAAGAAAGAAAGAATGAAGGATAATCATCTAATTAGATTTTTCAGATGCTCCTATAGAGTGCTGAAGAAAACATTGTTGGACAGTTTTTGGCTCATCTTCACAGAAGATATTTTACACAACCTATTCACATAGGAGAAGATTCCCATCTCCTGAAGTTAATACATAGAATCGGTTGGCATTATAAGAAAATAGAAACAGAAAAAAAAATAGCATTTAAAATACAGAAAGCAGACAATATTTGAGACATGTGGCCTCAAGGTTTTTAAAGTGTAGATTTTGAACATCAGAGAGAGCATGTAGTTCAGTTAGACTGTGTCACTGGTAGTCTGTGTGGGATGTGCAGTGTAGGGTCTGTGCCACAAAGACAAAGGATCTGGACTAGAATTTGGAGAGAATACTGATAATTGCTATTTGTTGTTTAACAATCTTTATCCTAATTTCCAAAATATGACACCACTTAATTTTTTATATTCTGCTTTTTAATGACCTAACTTACTGTCCTTTCCCTTATACAAATTATTTATAGATCCCTGAGTGTTAGATGCCCTGGTAGCTTTGCCCATAATCTGCTCTGTGTTTGAAATGCCCATCAGCTCCTAGCCCAGGAGGAGAACTCCTAGCTATCTTTTGAAAGTTAGTTAATTTGTTACCAAGGTGGGGAAAAATCTTTTTCTACTTTAGATATTTATGCTTCATGCCACTCTTACAATTTGGAAGGATCTTATAATTACATTTATCATATATAAATAAATAATATTTTAAAATTTTCCCACTTAGTAAGTTTTAAGATCCTTTGACAGAAAAACCATTTATTTTTTTCATATCTGTGTATATAATTTCTTTATTGCTCTTGTCTGTCTTGTAGCATAAATATTCCAATTTTTATGTTCATCGTTATATTATTTTGAATTTTATTACACATTACCTTCATTTATTACATGCATTTTCAGTCCTGAATTGGTCCCTGGACATTCACCTTGGGTCTCTAACTGACAGCTGGGGCTCTCCAGAGATTTTCAACCATGACCTAATTTTCAATTATCTAGAAAGAAAATCACTGTCTTTTCCCAAATACACTTTGCATCTCAGATAGTTTTATTTCTATCACTGACATAATAATTTTTTGAATGTTTTATCTTGAAAACACAGCCGCCCCTGACTTCATTCTCTGCCACTCTCTCTACAGACAAAAATCACCGTGCTTAGTCCCTATTTATTGTGCTGTCTTCGTTTTCTCTCCCACTTGATCTTCCTTGGTTTAGAATCTACTGTAATAGTGGAGAGTAACGTTAGAAATGCACATTAATCTTCCTAAAAGAATTGCTTTGATGCAGCTCTTCCAAAAACGTTTAAAAGGAATATGACCGAGAAAATGATATCCCAGTTTTCAGACTATTATTTCACATCTATACACTTAGGCTATTTCCTGTCTCCAAACATATACCCTCTGTTCTATTTTAACAATTGGC
>NW_006159990.1:4188537-4217761 GCF_000334495.1 Tupaia belangeri chinensis | reverse complement strand
TTCTCCTTCTGCGTATTTGTTTATCTTACTTTTGTTGTCTAAAAGGCCCTCTCCTTTCTTGGTTTCGGGGAACATAATTTTATGCTATGGTTTAAATTAAGCCCCATTTATTGCACAAAGCTCTCACAACCATCTTATCACATCTTTTCTTAGCTGCTTTCCCACTTACTGTGTTTGTCACTCATTGGGCACTTAGCATACGTAGCTTCGTACATAAATTTAAGGATTTACATCAATATCCTATCTTGATTGCTGGGCTCCAAAGATACAAAAGCGGGATTTAATTTAAAAAAAAAAAAAAAAAAAACAAAAAACCTGTTTGTATGCCTCCATTTTCATCCATGATTACTATGATTGATTGAAAGCTATCATTTAGATTATGAATTCCATTTATTATACAGAAAACTGCTCTACACAGTTTTCATAAAGTCATTATTTCTTAAATGCAGCACCGATTGTCAAAGTTCTTCACGTATGTTAGATGTAGGTTACTTATTGGCATTGCTTGTTACTTACTACTGTTTTTACTTCATAACCCCGGACTCTGCCTTAACATTAATCTTGATTGTTTCTTACCTGGAATTTCAGGATACTTTTTATCTTCGATTTTTGTTCCTTCTACAATGTGTTTATTGAATACTGTTTAGTATACTCTATGAGCCTTTTTATATTATTACCAAAGTTGTTTTTCTAGAATGTAAAGTTTGGCCAGTTTATATCTCATTTATTCTCAAAAGTATTCAGTGAGGCTTATTTGTAGGAACCAGCTCTGACTCCTTAGGTATACATTTCTCTGACTGTGACATTTCCCTTTGTCCATTTGCACATCTGCAATTGGCAGGTCCAAACATAACATGCTGACTCCTGCATGACTTTTCACGTTTGCTAATGAGATTTCTTCACCTTGGAATTCCATACTCCTTGGAATTTCTGGTAACTGTCTCTGCTCCACTCAAAAATCACTTTATTGAGAGAAAGTATTTTCTTCTTTGTTGCCAAAGCACTTTGCTTGCACTGCTGTTATGGTATCATCTCGTTTATGTTTGTGTATCATCACGCATACATGAATATTACTTTTCTTTTCCAAATTGTGAGTCTCTTGAGGTCTGTTCCTGTATAAAATATGTATCCCATCAATATGTGGCTCAATTATTGTAGTGAAGTAGGCATGTGACACATTTTAATAAAATATTTATTCTTCATGATTTAATATAGAATTTTCTAATTTGAGTCCTTACAGTGATTGTCTCAGCCCTGAATTCACGTACGGCATGAGGATAATAATACCTGGCATTTGAAACAAAAGAATGTTTTGAATAACTGGTTTATCCATTTCTCTTTGAGCTCCCTCATAAAAGCTCAGCAATGACTGAATTTTTGTTTGTTTGTTTGTATAGCAATACAACCTGGTAGTGTTTAGTTGGCATTCTAATACAGTTTAAGGAGTGTCAACTTGCAGAAACATTTTTAGGTAGTTCTTGGGAGGCCAGAGTCGCTTAATGAATTCTCTGAGATTTTAGAAGGAGCAAAACTATTTCTAAGAGCAGTAAATTTGTTCAAGTTATACTATGACTCAATAAGAGGTAGAGGTTTTACATTTACTGCTAGACTTTGCTTTTTCTCACTGGAGTAGTTCCATCAATTTTATAGAATACTGGTAAAAAAAGATAACTTTTTTCATGTGCCTTAGTTAAACCATTTGAAAATGCCATCACAATCCATCCATTGTGGAAAGATATGCCATCAAATTTGGTTCTGTCATCTTCCTCACCTAATCAACACACCATGGCAAGCTAAAGGAAGAAATAGAAATGATCCAGAGTGGCAGGATAGATATTTAAACTAATAAGTTCTGAATCTTGGAATTGAAATTTAAAATACACTGGGCATTGTGATATCTGCCCCTTAAAATTTTTGATATCCACCAACGCACAGCCCAGTTTATTTGGCATATGTCTGAATAAGGCACAGTCTGCCACAAAATCAAGTGGTCTACAGAAATTAGGTATTAGCAGAAGGCATCTGCACGGATGGTGGGTTTCTGCAAACTTCATAGCAGCATAGTCTTTTTTTATTTTTAAAAATGTGCCTTAGAGTATGTGTAATGACTTGAGAGAGACAGAGAGAGTGAGACAGAGAGAAGGAAAACATTCACCTGAGAGACCGAGAGAGAGAGAGGAAGCGAGAGAAGGAAAGCGCCAGGCATGGGGAATGGTCATGCTGCGACCTCTTCTCCACCATCTCTCCTGCCTTTCAGGAGTTTGGGCACTCAGACACAAGTTCTAGGCACATTTTTCAAGCCACCAGCTCTGGGACGTGAACCATACTGTAGACCATAGAGGATCTGATCATGTAAGAAACAGGCCATGAGCTGCCCCCAACATAGTCATTTTTAGTTTGGCATCAGAGTTCATGGACTCAGTTCTAACTATGTTTTCTCACACAATCTGATTAAAGACTCTATGTAAAATTGCATTAACATTTAAGAAACATGGAAGATCCTAAAACAGTGGGTATCTTAGCATTACCAGAATGCTCAGTTCTATGTGGGCTTATCCCCAATATAGTATGGCTTTAAATCTACTCTGTCAAAGAATTGTTCCTAATAAGAAATAGCTGATCAGTTCTCAAGGTATTCAATACCCTGCTCAATAGAGCAATAGTGAACATGGAAATACATTCTCGAGGAAATAAATATCCAAAAAGACCTCAGGACAAAGAAAATGACAGTGAAAGAAAATAATAAAACAGAAAATATGAAGTCTTTTTTTCGTCATACATAAGATCCCAAAGTTGAGTTTACTTAGGATTATTTACTTACAGGACCAGCAGTTGGCATGATGGCTACGTCGTTGGACTCCCACGTAGTAGACCGCAGTTTGAGTCCTGGACCTGGTGGCTTAAACTCACACTGGGCACTTGTGAGTGCGTGCCCCAGATCCTGAGGAGAATGGAGGAGAAGGGATTGTGGCGTGGCCATCCCCCCTGGGGGTTGATTTCTTGCTTTCTGTCTCTCTGTCTCTCTCTGGTAAGTGCATGCATCTATAGCCAAAACCCCTAAAAAAAAAAAAAAAAAGGATTATTTATTTACTTGCTGCAGTTTTGTGGACATCATGAATTCCTAACAGCCTTTCTCTGTTTTCTGATTGGGGTCAAAATTCTAGTAAGTATTTTAGATGAGGCCAGAATTGGTCATTACCAATTTTTAACCTTTTTTAGTATTGATAGTCTTAACTTCATTTTTCCTTTAGTATTCAGCACCAGAGAATATTTTCTAAGCATCTTTTCCCCAAATAAATTTTGTGGTTTTTGAAACATCTGTTCTTTTCTATACATTGTCTCTGTTTTTTTTTTTTGTTTGTTTGTTTTTTTGAGAGAGAGATTTTTGCTATAGGTATGTGTGCTTGCCAGAGAAACAGAGAGACACAGAGACAGAAAACAAGAAATCACCTCCCAGAGTAGTTGGCCACACCCCAATTCTTCTCCTCCATTCTTCTCTCGGGACCTGGGGTACTCACACACCACCTGGCATGAGTTTTAAGCCTCTGGGTATAGGACTTGGATTGTGGTCTCCGAGAGTCCAGCAAAGTAACCATTACATCATCTGCTGATCCCTTCTCTAATGATTTTTTATGTTAATTTATTTTTTTCACTCCTACTATCTTGTTTTTAAAGTAATTTCAAGAAAATAAAGGACTCATCTTAATAAAAAATAAAAGGGTGATCCTCAGGGCTAGAAGATGGTATAGCATTTACAGTGCTAGACTCCAATGTAGCCAACCACAGTTTGAGTTCTGAACCTGGTGGCTTGAAAATCATGCCAGGCGCAAGTGCTTGCACGCCCCAGATCCCAGGAGGAGAATGGAGGATAAGTGAGTGCGCAGTGGTCATCCACAGTGGGGGATGTTTTCTCACTTCCCTCTCACTGTCTCTGTCTCTGTCTCTCTCCAGCAAGCACATGTGCTCTAAGGCAAAAATCTTTAAAAAAAGAGGTGATTCTTACTACTTCTCTATGTTATAAATATATTATATGCATACACTCATATAACAATGACATTAAAAATTTCTTGCTATATGTGTTCTTTTCTGTGTATCTTTTATATAATCCTGATTTTTAAATTAACTTAGATGATAAATTGATGCAGTGGGAATTTTTATTCAACAACAGAATCATCTGGATGTTATCATTAAATAGTTTTCTTTATTATCAAATTCAAGGTACCTCTCCAGAGGTATATTTTTATACCTATTTTTTAAAAAAGAAAAGAAAAGAATAATAAAGGGAAATTCTTTTAAAAAATATTTTTTGGGGCTGGCAGGTGGTGTAGTGGTTAATGTGCTGGACTCCCATATGGTAGACCATGGTTCGAGTCTCAGACCTGGCAGCTTGAAACTCGTGCTGGGAACATGTACGTGCATGCTCAAAATCCCAAGAAGAGGGAACCAGCAGTTAGCGTAATGGCTATGTCGCTGGACTCCCATGTAGTCGACCGCGGTTCGCGTCCTGGACCTGGTGGCTTAAAACTCACGCCGGGCATGTGTGCGTGTGTGCCCAAGATCCTGAGAGGAGAATGGAGAAGGGGTTGCAGCATGACCATCCCCTCTGGGGGGTGATTTCTTGCTTTCTGTCTCTATGTCTCTCTCTGTCTGTCTGGCGAGTGCATGCGCCCTATAGCAAAAAACCTCTCAAAAAAAAAAAATATCCCAAGAGGAGAAGGGAGAAGAAGGGATTCCAGGGTAGCCATCCACCCAGGGGATAATTTCTCACTTTCTCTCTCTCTCTGTCTCTCCAGTGAGTACTCATGTCTATAGCAAAATCTCCCTAAAAATAAGTTTATTTTTACTTCTCATATTATTTGCTCTGTGTAAAATCAGATAGACCATGTGAATATAAGCCAAGAAAATGTAAATTTAAATGATTAATTATTGACTTTATTAATTTCTCCCTTTGCATGATTTTAGTAATTTTTATAAAGTTAAATATATCACAGAAGATATACTCTTCTATTCAAATTTTTAGGTTGTAATCTCATCAAAGACACTTATTTCAGTTTATTCATGTTATAATTTGTTGAGTTTGCACCTTTAAAAATTATATCCACAAAACAGGAACAGTAGGTGGCATGGTGGTTAAAGTGCTGAACTTCAGTGTGGTCGACTATGGTTTGAGTCCTGGACCTGGCAGCTTGCTTTCTCACTGCCTCCACATCCCCTTTTTGCTCTTTGGTGAGCACAAATGTCCTATAGCAAATTTAATAATAATAATAATAATAATAATAATTAGTCAAATTGAACAAATAATTCTTTAAAAATAAAAAAATTATAACCACAAAGTGGATTGATATTAAATAAAATATGGAATGTTTCAAGAGATATCAAAAAAAGACATCCAAGTTGTAAAAATACACACTTCATATTTTCTAAAATTTCAAATGTTTGCAGTAGCAAGTATACTCATATTTCAGAACATAAAGTCCCGATTTTTGGATAAAGAGAACTATGGATGTATGACTTTACATAAGATAATAAATGATTATACAGTCCTGTCCAGGAGTATTCACAAGATATTGAGATGGAAAAGAGTGTTTGAAATGTTTCAAGGTCAGTCTCATAATCAGTGACCTTCAGTGGTTTTTCAGTGAGTAAGTAGATGATAGAGAAGGAGAAATAGAGTGAGATACTATCCAACATGGATTACTAGGTAAAAAAGGTATGTTTCTCTAACGGAAGGAATAAGAGACTATTTTATGAGGATAGAGAATCCCTCTTTGACACAGGAAATCTCAGGTGCTTATGGGACATCTAAGCGGGAATGTCTAGTGTAAAATTAAATGTATAGATTTGAGCTAGGGAAAAAAATCAAGCATTTATGAACATGTTTATGTGACAGTTGAAGTCATGAGAAAGGGTGAGGTCATCTAGTGATAATACAGAGAAGAAAAAAGAGAAAGCCAAAAATTCTTTAGAAAATCAGCATAAAAGAGGTCTTATTTGAAAGACTATCTTATTATAAATTTTGAAAAATTCTTGTCATGGAGTACATGGGTAAAAAAACAATGATATAATTTAGATAAAAGGGAAAATAGTTTTGAAATTGTGTTTGAGATTGCGGAGAGGATAGTCAAAATCAACTGTCAAAATTGTCACCAGATTTAACATCAAAGATGTTAGTACTGACTGTGTAAAAGATGATTTAGTCAAGCAGTTGGAAATAATACGGGTAACGCTGTCTGTGGAGTTTGAGGTTGGGATGTGAAGATTTGGATGTAGGAGAAAGGCTTAGGCTATGCATTCTGACTTATAGCAAATAGTGAAGGAGGCCATGCAATTTCATTCTACTTTGATTCATACTTAGATGAAAGACTTGAGCAAAGTTAGATTTAGAGAGAGAAGGGACAGTAAAGAGGAAAAGAGGAGAGGTAGAAAGAGAGAGAAGAGACACGAGAAAGAGAACACAGGTGGAGAAATGGTCTCTGTGTGAGTCTTGATTCCAGGGCAGAAGAGTGGTGAGTATGGTCATTGACCAATGGGGAGAGGGAGATAGACAATTTTTTCCCCTAAAGAGCATCTGCATGTGGGGATGTGAGAGGAGATAAGAGACTCACACATAAGTTTTAACATGGAATCAACTGGTCACCAATATTTATTAAGCAGATGTTATAATTTCTTAAAGTTGAGGAAGGAAAGGAAGGTGTAAGACATAGGAAAAGAGAAAGACAAGGAAAAATGAACATTATGACAAAATGTATTTTTTAATATTTAGACAGATTATTAGAGAAATGATAACCATTAAGTAACTCTGCAGATCATGTTTTAAACATAAACACAACTTTAAAACTTTGCTTTCATTTCACCCAAACATATTTTGCATGGTGGCTATTGTCAACTCTCAAAAAGGATAGATTAAAAGTATTCCAGCATAGATTAAACGTATTAGATTAAAAGTATTCTAGTGGTTCCTCTCAGAGTCCTCTATTTCTCTGTTTTAATTCATGAGCATAATTTCTCTACTGTTGGTTGACATGTTCTGCTATTTGGTGCCTTTTTTCCACATGCAAAAATGGAGAGATCAAGATGACCAACAGGAAGCATTCAACATTCATCCACTCTACAATAAAGACATAAAATGAATGACTAAGACACATTTTGATTGGAATTTCTAAGGAAAAAAAAAACATGCAAAATCATGTTTAGAAAAATCTGAAGTTTTCTGAAACATGGAAACTTGAGAGAAACTGCACAGAAAAAGAACCAAAGGGAGGCCAGCAGGTGGTATAGTGGTTAAGATGCTGGTCTCTCCCATGGCCAACCATAGTTGGAGACCTGGATCCAGTGGCTTGAAACTTACACTGGGTACATGTGTACCCAAAGTCTCAGGAAGAGAATGAAAGACAGGTGCTTGCGACATGGCCATCCCTCCAGGGGTGGTTTTTTCACTTTCCCTCTCTCCCTGTCTGGCAAAGGCCCTACGGAAAAAAACTTAAAATAAATAAAGAAGGAAAGAAAAAAAGAAAAGAAAAGAAACCAAAAGAACTAACTAACTAAATGTGCAGCCTGGTGGCCTGCAGGGGACATTGTGGTTAAGGCATTGGCTTCCCACATGGCCAATCACATTTCGAGTCCTGGATCCAACATCTTGAAACACACTGGGTGCACGTGCATATGTACCCGAAATCCCAACAGGAGAACGGAGGATGAGGGATGGCAGCATTGCCATGCCCCCGAGGGATGATTTCTCACTTTCTATCTCTCTCTCTCTCCTGTGAGTATACATGTGCTATGGCAAAAAAAAAAAAAAAAAAAAAAAAAAAAAATTAAAAGATAAGCAGGCTGAGATCAATGGAGATTTCCCTTTTCTGGGAAGCGGTGAACAGTTCCCTAGCACTCTCTGATACCACCATGAATAGCATTCTTTCTTTCTCTTTCTTTCTTCCTTTCTTTCTTTTTTTAAGAGAGATTTTTGCTATAAGTCACATGCACTTGCTAAAGAGACAGAGAGAGACAGAAAGTGAGAAATCACCCCCTAGTGAGGATGGCCACACCACAATCCCTTTTCCATTCTCCTCTTAGGATCTTGCACACACCCAGATGCACCTGATGTGAATTTTAAGGCACCAGATCTTGGACTCGAACTGCGGTCGACTACATGGAAGTTCAGTGATATAATCATTCCTCCATCTGTTGGGCCCATGAATAGCCTTCTGAGTAGCCTGGGAGTACAGCACTCTTTAACACCCTGGCCCCAGTGAAGGGAAGTTCCTGAGATCCACAGGACTCTACAACTTCAGGAAAGGCTCTTCCTCTGGTTAATCATAACTCCAGTGACTCGAGGAGCTGCAGAGCAGCACCATTTTGAGAACAGAGTAACTGCTAAAATGAAAACCACACTAAGGCCTAATGACCTACAAGTCTTTATATCCACCAAAATTCCACCAGACATGCACAGATGGCTGCAGTTGGCCTGAACAATAGAACTGTGACTCCAGCACACAAACCCACACAGCGACACTATACTCTCTGAAACACAGACAAACCAGAGTAGATGGAGGACTGCTTTGAAAATATGTGTCATGTGAGCTACCCCTGTACTCCATAGGAAAGTGGACTTGTCCTCTGACTGACTGGCAAGCCTGCAATTATACCTCCCCTGTTACAGACTCAGAACTCCAAAAACAGCTACCTGCCCCTTGTGTTGCCAGTTTTAGCACAACTTCTTGGGCTCTCTTTGAACGCTATGCATGAGAAGATGGCAGGAGAAGTATGGCTAATGAAGATAGAGCTACAGACATCTACCCTCTTGGGCAGAAGGGAGGAAATGGGGCAAAGCATAGAGGTCCACACAGAGCATCCACTCACTCAGTTGTACTATGGAGGCCTTCCTAGTGCTCCTGTTCTTTGGCTAGTAGCACAGAGGCTCACTCAGAGCACTTGGCTTCTCTGCTTCTCCCATCTGCAATTAGTCATCTATCGAGGAGGGAATGCCACATCTGCAGAGAGACTCAGACACTGGGAAGGATAGCTTATTCCATCTCAGCAAGTGCTCATGAATGATTAACTACACATCTACCACCCCCTGAATCACAAGCCCTCAACCAGTACCCACGTCCTTTTAGTGTGCAACACGTTCAAAACAGAATATGATTTATTTTCCTCCACTATCTTCACTCAGGTCTTTCACCTGAAGGAGGATCTATGTACCCAAAGTAAAGAACTTCATGTAGGCAACCACCCCTTAGGGTATGGTACATCATGGTTGGCACCAGGCAATCACCCTTCATGGAAGAAGTGAGTACTCCACCATATGCTTAAATATCAAGGTAAGAACACAAGAAATATGGGGGTGGGGGAAGAAATATTTCCCCTCTAAAGTAATATACTAACTCCACACCAAAAATGGACAAAATGCAGGAAATCACAAAAATGTCATAAATGGATTTCAAAATAAGTCCCAACAAAACTCAATGAGATATAAGAGAAATCAGACAAATGATTCCAGGAGATGAGAAAAACCATCCATAATATTAATGACATATTCAGTAGAGAAACAAGTAACTTCAAAAAGAAAGAAAGAAAGATAAGAAAGAAAGAAAGAAAGAAAGAAAGAAAGAAAGAAAGAAAGAAAGGAAGAAAGAAAAAGAAAGGAAGGAAGAAAGAGAGAAAGAAAGAAGAAAGAGAGAGAGAGAAAGAAAGAGAGAAAGAACATAAACCCTTGAGATCAAGAATCCAATATAAGAACTAAAGAATTCTATAGAAAACATCAGAAATACGTTAGATCATAATGAAAAAAATAGAGCCAAAACAAAACTCTAAACTTGAGGACACAATCACAGATATATCTCAAATAATCAAAGGAAAGAAAAAGTTACCATTAAAAATTAAAATAACATAAAGAAAATGTTGGACACCTTGAATGACTGGTTATCTGAATAATGGGTATCAGAGAAGGTGAGGATATAGGGAAATGAATAGTACATTTATTCACTGAATTATAGCTGAAAACTTATCAAATCTAAAAGCAGATACAGACATCCAGATCAAGGAAATTTTTAAAATTCCAAATAGATTCAACATGAGGAAATCTTCCCCAAGGCACATTATAGTCAAATTGTCAAAATTTAAAGATAGAGATAAAAGTCTATAAACGGCTAGAGGTAAGTGCTTATAATGATTTTTATAGGACCAATGGGTGTTCTGGGGGTTAATGTACTAGATTTCTCATGGCCAACGTTGTGATCCACGTCCCAGAATCAACAACTGAAGAATTATGCCAGGTGCGTGTGTATGTGTGCCCAAAATCCCGAGAAGAGAGTGGAAGAGATGGGACTGTAGTGTGGCCATCCCCTCTTAGGGATGGTTTCTCACCTTCACTCTCTCTTTCTGTCTCAGGTGAGCACACTTGCTTTATAGCAAAACAAACAAACAAAATTATAAAGATACCTCATTAGACTAACCTCAGACCCCTCAGCAGAATCCTTAAAAATGATTTTGTTGAGACTATTATGAAAGGATGTTGTACTTTATCAAATGCTTTTTCTGCATCCTCTGCTCTGATTATACGGTTTTTATTTTTCCTTCTGTTGATACGATGAACCCCATTTATTAATTTGTAAAAGTTGAGCTATCCTTGCATCATTGTGATAAATCCTGCTTGATTGTGGGGAATATTTTTAATGTGCTATTGAATTTGGCTTGCTAATATTTTGTTAAAGGTTTTTGCATCTACCTTTACCAAGAATGTTGATCTATATTTTCTTTGTGGTTGCGTCCTTGGCTGTTTTTGTGTCCGAATAATGGTGGCCTTGGATCTTTAGAAATAACTTGGAATGGGCTGGCAGATGACATGGTGGTTAAAGTACTGAACTCCCATGTCGACTGTGGAACTGGCAGCTTGCTTTCTCACTTTTCCTTTCTCTCTCTCTCTCTCTGTAGTAAAATTAAAAATAAATAATAATAACAAATAAAATGAAGTAAAAATTAAAAATCTTAACAAACAATAGCTTGGAGTGCTGGTGAGGTTGTGAAGAAAGGAAAACTCAAGTGCACCATTTGTGGTAATATACATTAGTAAAACTACTATAGAAAACAGTATGAAGGTTTCTCAAAAAATTAAACTAGAACTATTTGATTATCCAGTTACTGACTGCTGGGCATATACCAAATGGTTAGTAATTCAATATCTCAAAGAGATATCTGCACTTTCATGCTTATTTGCAACATTATTCACAGTTAAAATACAGAATCAATCTAAGTGCTAACAAAAGATGAAAGGATAAAGATAATGTGATAATTATATATGTGTGTGTGTGTGTGTGTGTGTTTGTGTGTGTGTGTGCACAATGGAATATTAATGAGCTATAAAAAGGATAGATTCTTGATATTTGATAAAAAATAACTAAACGCAGAAGGAATAATGCCAAGTGAAATAAATCAGTTCTCTGGTGGTACCTAAAAGACTCACTTGCATAAAAAAATAGTGTAATGATGGATACCAGATCCTGGAAAAGGGAGAAGGAAAGGGGAGAAGGGACAGAGGATGGGACTAAAAGATACAAGAGTGCATCTAAACAAGTGCAGTAGTTTACAGAATTGTATAGCACAGTACCGTAAATGACAGTACTCAAAACTTAACATATATTTCCAAATAACCAGTAGAAAAAATATTGAATATGCATAACACAAAGTAACAGTAAATCCTGGGAATGGTAAATAAGTTCATTTTCATTTGATTATTACATACCACATACATATTTTGGAAAACTATGTGGTATTCCACCGAGATGTACAACTATTACATGTAAATCAGAAATTACAATAAAAATTATTTGAAAATTACAGATGAAGGCAGAGATTGAGGTGATACTTCTAAAAGCCAAGAAATGCTGAAGATTGCCAAACACACGTGTGCATACACACACACACACACACACACACACACACACACAAGAAGCTCTGTGAGAGGCAGGCAACAGATAGTCTCTCAAACACTTGGTCTTGGACATCTAGCTTCCTGAACTGAGACAGTAAGTTTCTGTTATTTAAGCCATCCAGTTAATTTGTGGTATTTTATTATAATAACCCTAGCAATCTAGTATTTTTAAGTGATGATGATGAAAATAAAAACAAAATCATCTATCACTGATTTAAAAAATTAGTACCTCACTTATAGTCATAAAATTAAAAAATAAATCTTATTAATTGTTTTATTTTAATTATTAGTCTAGCAAATTTTAACAATCACTTTATGGGAGACTTTAAATAAAACTTTTATCTTATTTTCCAACTGAATTAATATCTACATATACAAATAGTATTTATATAGGATATAAATGTTGTTTTGTTTCTAAATACGTCTCTTGTCTAATTTAGACAAAATCATGCTTAAATAACTTTTTTCTCTCTTTCATTTAAGTTTACTAGAGGGCGTTTGTGCTCTCTAGGAGAGAAACAGACAGGGTTTGTGGGAGATGGCCATGCTGCAATCCCTTTTCTACCACTTCTTCTTTTAAGATTTTGGGCCCACATGAACACATGTCCAGTGTGATTTTATAATTGTCAGGTCTGGGACTTGAGCCATGCAATTAGCCATGTGGGATCGAGTTGAGCTGCTTTAACCACCACACCACCAACTTGCCCACTTAAATAAATAAGTTTAAGTACTGTTAGACATTTAGATTCTCACTTCGTGGGTTAAATTATTATTATTATTTTTTAAAGGTTTTCGTCATAGGGCATGTGCACTTGCCAGAAAGACAAAGAGAGACAGAGAAACAGAAAGCAAGAAATCACCCCCCCGGGGGGAATGGCCACGTTGCAATCCCTTCTTCTCCATTCTCCTCTCTGGATCCTGGGCACGCACACACATGCACCCCACGTGAGCTTAAGCCACCGGGTCCGGGACTTGAACCACAGTCGACTACATGGGAGTCCAGCGACATAGCCATTACACCAACTGCTGGTCCCTTAATATGATCTTTTAATTGCCAAAACACACATTTCCAGAGAGAGAGAGAGAAACCAATGTGGCATGATTGTACCACAATCCTTTATCCTCCATCTCTCCATCCCATCAGAATCACGAACACAGGAGTACACATACACACTTGATATATTTTTCATGTCACTGGCCTGGATTTTAACTGCATTGGCCATGGAAGATCTGGATCTCCCTACATAAGAATTAAACACTTTGCTTAGGAGTCAGACCGTGAGTCAAGTTCTTTTAAACCTTTTATGCATATATAATACCAAAATGGTACGAATACCTTCATTCAAATATATAAGTTATGGAGTGGATGCTCCAATAATCCAATAACTTAGAAAATGCATTTCTTAAGATAAAAGATACTTACAAGGGAAGAGAAACAATTTATCAGTCCATGAAACTCTGGAGTGACCATGTAATTTGCTGAAGTTCCTTAAGGAAGAAGTGAGAAGTGACTGGGCCCAGATCTGGGCACGAATGGGAATTATAAACCTTAATTGTGGCTTGTAACAACCACTAGAGAAAATGGTTTTGTGTTTCATGAGCCTTAGATTTGGGTCATTCCTCACTCTCTTTTCAAGTCAAAATGGATTCTGTATTCCCGTCATGTGATTACACCAATTGGTAGTTCTTGCTTTTCTTTGTCTCCTAGAAGCACACAGGCCCGCCAGGTGGCATGGTGATTAAGGTGGCTTGATTCTACATATCCGACAGCGTGGTTCATGTCCCAGACACGGTGGCTTAAAAACCATGCTGAGCATATGTGTGGGCATGCCCAAAATCCTAAGAGGAGAATAAAGGAGAAGGGATTGCAGTGTGGTCACCTCCCTAGGGGTTAAATATATAAATATATATATATATATATATTACATGCTAATAATGAGAAAAGCACAGGAGTAAATGCTAAGGCTATATTAACTTATTTAATCTGCACATTGTGGGTCTAGCTCTCATAAGTGCTCATTATCTTATTACTGCAAACAAAAGAAAAATGTCAATTTTGCATAGTCAAAATACCCTACAGCTTGATGGGTTGGGTAACAGAGCCAGCATTTGTTCAGTAATCCTATCTGGGATCAATACATTAGAGTGAACAAATTTGAAAATAACCAGTTCTAGTAAGGAGTGAAATGGAATATCCCAGAGCAACAGATCATAGTCAGCGAATAACAAGTTATTTAGACTAGAACAACTCTAAATAGTTCAGTAAACTTGCTCCAATAGCAGGGTTGCATTTTGTCCTTCCACTCTGTACACTCTTGAAGGTCCAAGTCTCCTGTTGTAATTTCACACCCTGTACCTAAGGGGGCCTGGCACAGGGTTGATATCCAGTGATCTCAGAGAGAGAGAGAGAAAGCATCTCTAATGAAGAGATAACTAATGGGCCATCACTTGCATTTCACTTAAAGATTAAGGTACTGTAGCCTTTAGCACCTAGCCTAAACCATGCTGTTTGCTGATTAGAAAGGTTATTCTGAATAAATTATATGTTATAACAGAAAAGATTTATGATAGATATTTGAACAATAAGTATAAATCAGTATGCAAGTTTTTCTCTTGTAATTTTCTCTTGAGCATACAAGCTAATGAATTGAACATAATAAGGTTCAGTGCAGCTTCCTAATCCCCCGTAAGTTTAATAATGTTTTATATATGTCCTATAATATGATTCTCACAAAACCTCTATGAATTACCAAATAAAGAAGTGAAATCTCATACAAGTTAGTTAGAAAGCTAGTTAGTAAGAAGGAAAGTTTTAAACTCAGGGCTATTTGAATTCTAAACTAGCACTCTCATATGCTCCCTTATTCTCCTGCTCAATGATTTGAATAAGCTTTTAGACCCTTATATTTGGTATAGGAATAAGTCCTTTCCTAGACCAGTATATCCTAAAATTATTGATTATAAAGAATGTGAAAACTTTGTAAAACTATTTCTCCTCTCCCACAGAAAATGATAGTATTTGATATTTGTGGTGACTAGGAATTAATAATATGAACAACAATTAGAAAGACAGGTATCTCCTTACTATATGTTCTTTGGATTGGGAGGGAGGTTCATTTTCAGATGGAAAATAAGAAAGTTGTTACAAGTGTGCAATATCAAGCAGTCAAACGAGTAATGGAGATCTTTCTAATCATTGTCACATAATGGCTGCAAATCTTGCCATTATCGTAATGATTTAATACATCAGCATACTGGCCACTTTCATTCTAACAGAATGACTGTTTATTGCTGGATTTTTTTTTTCAGCTGTTTTTACTTCTTTTTTCCCCCCTCTCATTAACTGTTGGCGATACTCCCATCAGTACAATCAACCCTCTCCTTGTTATGAAAGCGTTACACACTGCTGTGGTCTATAGCTTTTCCTTTGTTTAAGGTCAGAAAAGTCTCTTCTGTCATTTTCCTTTTCTAAGAATTTGTGTTCATTTTTAAAGTGGTAAGCTTTACTCTCTTCTTTCTGCCAGACAATCTACAAATTATAAACAGATCACAAAATTTCTTGAACATAATGAATCCATACCTTTCACAGACTAAAACCAAAACTTGAGTTTACAGCAGTTTTTCCAAAACAGTGATCCCTATGTTTATTATCTTTAGCTTGTTTAATATAAAACATGGTCAGAGTCAACATTTAACATATTTCAGAGCTACACAGACTTAATTTTCCCTTCCACGCAGCCTCTGATCTTGTTCCAATCCTACCTTGAAGCAGGATCAGCATTTTGGGGTCCCTAACTCCACACGATATTAGATTTCTAACTGAAGACTTCGTGCGGAATGACTGCATTTAATAAAGACTCTCCAGTCAATGTCTCTGTTTCTCCAAAGAATCTCTGAGACTTCAATCAGATAATTTACCTCCCTTTTCAGATACACACCCAAATAGCATGATAAATAACTTCCTACAGTAAATAGTTTTGAGAGGATTGTTATAATTTTGCTTTTGAAGTTATTTAGCTCTAAGTGACTCATAATACAATTACATTTGGCTTTGAGTGTACTGTATTAATCATGATAAATCACAGATTCTTGCAAAGTGAGAAAATATAACCTAAATTTGTTCTCGTACATCATGTCATTTTTTATGAATTCAAATTTTAACAATTAATGAAGTTGACATAAGGTTATACATTTGTAGACATTTAATTAAAATTTAATTAATATTTATTAATTTTCACTTTGCAGTTTTATTTTTGTGTTTGGAGCTAGTGCTTTCCTCAGGTGTGATGCTTTTTCAGAGGCCTGTGTAGATCTGTAGATATCCTCAGCATTATGTTTTGCATGTTTGGGGATAAAACAGCCACATAGCAGGGAGCAATCCTCTCAATGTTATCTTTTAGCTTTAGTCTTCAACTAAAATAACATACTCAGAAAAACGAAAGCATAGACATTAGCAGCTCCTATTTCCTTTGAAATATTTTATTCATATGTGTATAAATACATATAGTATGTATACTATATACACTATATATTACATATATACTATATATGTATACACACACATACATATAACATAATTGTTCTCATACTTTCTTCAGCATCTCATAGAAATTTAAATCAACGAAAAGCAAATCTTCTAGAGAGGGTTTTATGCCAAAGATGTTTTTTTTTCTTTTCATATGAAAAGCTTCCTCCCCAACTGGTGAATGTTTGCTGCCCTCAGCAAATCTGTATAAGCTGGTTTCCACAAGACATTGGGCAGGCACTGGGAGAGAAACTCCCTTTCGGCACAGGAAGAAGTGAGTCAGTGCTTGGGCCGTCACAACCGACAGTGTCTGCATCTAAAACACACCAGAATTTGACTGGCCTCCACTACCTCCCTGGTTGGTCCCTTCGTCTAAGTCCCCAAGGTCTCTGGCTGTTCTTGTTCAGTGGTCTTCTAAGGGTCTGCTCAGTCCTGTTCTCCTTGTGGTTCTTGACACAGCTGCCAGATGGCGGTGTTCAAACTGAAGCCAGATCATGAGTCTTCGGCATCAGTCTCTGTCATAGTCTCCACTGCTTCTATCATATTCTATTTGTAAGCCAACATCCTGGCACTGCGTTTATCAAGAGACCCGGGTCCCCTTGCTTCTTGACCTCTTCTGCTGCTATTCTCCCTTTTGTTGACTCTGCTCCATCTGTGCTGGCCTGTGTGCAGTGCTTGGAACATAAGACTGCTGTTCCAGGCTTTTGTATTCACTCATCCCTCTGATTGGTCCCTCTTCTCCCAGTGGGTGACACGGTTCCCACCATTACATCTTCTGTAGACCTCTCCTAATTTGTTTCCCTTTTTAGCACTTATCATCATTAAAACCTCCTACATACCTGACTCCCTGATGTTGTTTGCTGTCTGTCTCCACCCACTAGAATATAAATGCTATACACAAATGCCATGAAGGCAAGGTTTTGTTTGTTTGTGGTCTGCATTGTACAGTGCTGGATCCTTATAGCGCTTCTAACAATGCTTACTTCAAACACACACACGCACGTGTATACACACACACATATAGGTTACATTAATATTTGTTCAGTTAATGGGTACAAATGAATTATTCCATCTTAAAGGATTAATTAGAAGAGTTGCATGATATTTACTAGTATACTGAGACCTCAACCAACTCAATACGCAAAAGCTCTTTCACTAAGACAACCCCTATTTTCTCAAGGGTGCTCAGACTCAGCTGTGGGGCCATTTTGAGAAGAGGGTTTTATCTTGGACTAGTGATTCCTTTTCTTTTCTTTTCTTTTCTTTTTTCTTTTCCTCTTCCTTTCCTTTCCTCCTCTTTCTTTTCTTTTCTTTTTTCTTTCTTTTCTTAGTTTTCTCTCTTTTTTTTAAATTTTAATTTGCCAGAGGGTGCATGCATTCTTCAGCAAGAGACAGAGATGAAAAGTGAGGAAGTATTCCCCTACCTCCTGGGGCATGATCATACCACAATCCCTTCTTCTCCGTTTCTCCTTCCATTTTTAGGATTTTGGTCACATACACACACATGACCAGTGTGTTTTTTAAGCTGCTGGTCTAGGATTAGGACAATGGGATTGGTCATGTGGAATCTAGCTGTCTTAGCCAAGGGACTACAGGTTGGCCCTTGGGGTGGTGATTTCTACCTGGGGAAGTTTCAGCTTCCCAATTTGCAGATCCTTCTTCTGTAAGCAGTCAGGCTAGGTCTTATCCTAGTTGTTTCAGTTAACTCTGTTGAGATAATATAGTACAAATAGGATTTGAAAATGATAGGGCTTGTAGATGGGTTTTAGTTTTTAGCTGGGTCCTCTCTATGTGTTTGAAAATCTGCATATGGTAATGCCTGTCTGCTTCTTCTCACCCTGGATTCTCTGTCTGTACTAACTCCAAAAAGCTATAGGATTTACTGAGATACTTATCTCAAAGGCAATTTACCACAAGCTACTTCCATCAGTATGAAAATCAGCAATGTTTTTTCCAATTCATAAAGTCTTGGACAATTTATGATTTTTATTTTTTTTTAATTGCCAGATGTCATGTACACTTGCCAGAAAGAGACAGAAAAATGAAGAGAGGGAAAAAGCATCCCCCCTAGTGTGGTAGTGCCACAATCCTTTCTATTCCATTTCACCTTTCAGTCAGGATCCTGAGCACACAGACATGTATCCAGTAGGTTTTTCAAGCTGCCTGGGCCAATATTTGAACTGTGGTCTGGGATCTGACTCCCTTAAACCTAAGCCACCAAACTGGCCTAATTTTTGTTTAATCTTTAATAAACTCCTTACTCTTGGGGACCTAAAGATTTCCAGAGAGTGGTACTAGTTGGTTACAGGGATTCATTTGCAATAAAACTTACCACATTGAAAGCATAGTTTAGGAGAAGACTAGAGTCTATTGTGAGATTCATGGCCAGATACTGGAAGGGTATCTGCTTTTCTTATACTATCCTAGACCCTTCCCTGTGGGAGACAGGGCTTCAAGGGTAAGCAGTACTTTCCCGCTTCCCAAGTCTGCATCTTCACACCCAAGCTGGTAGATCTTATTCCCTGTTACCCCCTCATGCTCTTCTTCCTCTTCTTTTGGAGCAGTGAGAACCCAAGAAGTCTGTGGTGACATTTCTCCAGTGGTGTAAGCACAATCCACATAATTCTTATGCAGTGACCAAGTACTGCTCAGGCCAGGCTCTAAGGAACTCTCATTACTATCTTACGTTAATAAGGGCCATGTCATGTTCTGCAAAACTTTGCCATATCGGTACTATCCTTTCTCTCCTGCTCATGTAATGTCTTTATAGGACTGACCATTCCCATTGCTCCTCTGGGACCCAACTCAAATATTACTTCTGGTCTTTTGTACTTTGCTACCAACATATGCTCTGCCTTTCTATGATTGCCTTTGGTTCTTGTGGCTACTTCGGGCATAAATGAGAATACATTTTCTTAATATCTCAAGGTCCCCTTTAGACACCTACAGAAAAAAAAGTCTAGAATGCCTCAAAATAATATTCATATTATTAATGTCCACTAAATGATTAAATTAGAAAATTATTTTATGTTCATGTGAAATAATTGCTATTTGATCTACACAGTCTTTGATGTAAATTATGGTAAGTGTATTGGAGTACTCATAAAAGCATAGTATATTCAAAACAGGATAATTTGAGAGAAGCTTTTTTTTTTCTTTTTGGAGAGGTTTTTGCTATAGGGGCATGTGTGCTCACCAGAAAGAGAGAGACAGAGACAGAAAGTGAGAAATCACCCCCCAGGAGGGATGGCCACACCTCAATCCCTTTCTCCTCCATTTTCCTCTCAGGATTTTGGGCATGCACGCACGTGTGCCCAGCATGAGATTAAGCCACTGGGTCCAGGACTCGAACCACAGTCGACTACGTGGGAGTCCAGCGACATAGCTGATACGCCAACTGCTGGCCCCGAGAAAAGCTTATTTATAAAAAGAACATTTTAAAATTTTTTTCTCTTCTTTTTTACATTCATCCACTGTGTATCTTTATGACATTGAAAAAAAAAAAAAGTTCCCAGCATTAATACCCTATATGTTAGTCCAGTCAAAAAAAAAAATGTTATACACATTATCATCAACAGATAATCTTCCATTTTTTTTCTCCTTGATTATATCCCTCTCCATCCCACTCCAACTTCCTGCCCTTCTCCCATACTGTTTCTGTTTTCAGTAGTTCTCTTCCATGCTTTGAAACCTTGCAGTCTTTCAGTTTCTGCTATAGAGTGCAGACATTCAGTATAAATTAAGTGGGAGCATAAATACCTCTCTTTCATAGTCTAGCCTACTTTAATTAGCCTTAAATATTCTCTATTCATTCACTTTCTATCACTTTTTTTAATGGCTGAGTAGAATTTCATAATGTATGTGTGCCACATTTTTTCAATCCATCCTCTGCTCTTGGACATTTGGGTTGACCATGTTTTAGCAATTGCCAATAATGCTGCAATAAATTTGGATGTGCAAGTGTTTTTCCAACTGAGTGTTTACCTATCTTTTGGGCAGATATTCAGGAGTGGAATTGCTGGATTATATAGTAGTTCTATATATAGGTCTTTGAGGAACCTTCATATTGTTCTCCATAGTGGCTGTACTAATTTACATTCCCACCAATAGCGTAAGAGTGTTCACTTTAAACAGCCTCATCAGCATTTATCATTATTTTTTTTAATCTTAGCCTTTATTTCTGGGGTTAGGTGATATGGAATTGTGGATTTGATTTGCATCTTCCTTATGATAAGGGATGATGAACATTTTTTTTCATTAAAAAAATAAGCATTAAAAAAAGTGTAAGTATAGGGAACCATAATGTATAGAGGAATCTCAGAACCCCAGGTTATGACCCCCACTCAGCCTGAAGAGGGTACAGAAAGCTGTTCTAGAAACCTGGAAAAATAGTAGATGTTTTCTGCCTTGCCAGGCACAGTGAATTCTGTTCAAGTGTCATAAGGGAGAGACGGGAACAAATACATTAACACATTTTGCTCTGACTTGCTGAGATTTCCATCAGCCTAACCCATCAGGGAGTAGAAAGTGCAGGAGCCCTTCTATTCAGTCCCCTTAGGTTGACCCCCTGGCTGGAGAGTAGAGTAGAGAACAGGAAATGGATTTGGAGGGGTAAGTGCAATATGTTTTTCTGGAATTCTGTGGCAGTTCATTCCTCAGACCTACATGCCCTCAGTGTCTCAGCAAGACATCTTAGAAGAGAGATCTTAAACTTTCTGCTATCTAATGGGATTTTGAAACTAAATGTTAGTTATTAAAATATAAGTGCAATTTAAAAAGAGCAAATATAATAGAAAAACTCTATACTAAACATTTTGGATCAAAGAATTAAAAAGATAGAAAAATCCTACAGAGAATTTGTAATGCTAAAATTGAAAAATACACTGACACCACCAGAGGTTGATTTACAAGTCTGTAGGTATGAGATTTTTTTCTTTTCAAACTTTCATTCATGTTTTCAGATGTTTGTGCTTTGCCTACAGGGAATAAGCTGCAATCCACAATTCAGTAGGCTTTCTACAGCCTCAGGTTACATTACCAAATATCTCGATTTTGGATTTGTCAAAAGGATCCTTGTGGAGATTCTTACTAAGTTACATAGTTCTCCTTGTGTGTTGATACTAAGGACATAGATAATAGAATAGATTTTCAAGGGTATGACCATTTTTCATATAAAATAATATGCATTATTCTACTTAAGCTTATTTTAAAAACAAAAGGATTTTTTCAACATCAGTATTACATATATGTAATATATACATACATATATATAAAGAATCACAACCCAGTGAGTAGAATGACAGTTTTTTTTTAACAAAAACAAAAATCTTGATAAGATTAAAAGGTTGTCAGAAAATATGAAATGGGCATTTGGGAGACTATTTTAGAATCCTTTCTAATTACATTTTAATGGGCAGATTATATACAGTGTATGTGTGTGTTAGATTAGTTCAGATGAAAGCCAACCACAAAAAGACTGAGTGACTTCTTTACAGATGCATTTTTAATTTATCTCTGTACAAATAAACAGATCTCTATCATTAATCTTGTAGTATTTCTACTTCATGTTTTGATGAAAACACTTGATCCTTTGGCTTTCCTATTAAACTGAAGTGTTTTTGTATTAAACTACTTAAATAGAAAAAGAATAAAAGAAACACAGACCTCATATTCCAGAAAAGAAGTGTCCATGACAAACATCAGAGTGACACTTTGGGATTTTAAGAAAGGCAATTTTTATAATCATGTTGCTATTTTAATGCATTTTTATTTAAAAAAATGAATAGCAGCACTTTTTGTTTAACTTTGGGTATAAATTTGTCAAAATATTGATGAAGTGGGCATCTTTGTCATTTTCTTACTCTGCCAAATCTGAGGTAACCATCGATATCTTCTACTCTGTCCTATTGTAAGATACTGTTACCAGGATGTATCATTTATCCTTTTGAGAATGTAGTTGATAAAACAAATAGTGGTTTATTTTAACTCTTCCTAATCTGATTTTTGCTTTTGATAGTAAATTTAAAATTTTCTCATTTCGAATCTAAACTAGTTATTGCAACACACCTATGATGATTTAACAATAAAATATTAATGTTTATTGCTTTTTTTTGTGAAGGAAAAATATAAATGAACTAGGTTTACAGCTGAAGGAGTGTGCTAGTCAGTATGGGCTGCCAAAACTAAGTACCACAGACTGTCTTAACCAATAGATATTTACTTCTAACCATTCTAAAGGCTGGAAGTCGTGAGATCAGGGAGCCACTGTGTTCAAGTTCTGATGAGGGTCGTCTTCTAGATGGGAGATCTCTGCTTTCTCCTTGTATCTTCACAAGGCAGAGAGAAGGTAAGAGAACTATCAGGGTGCATGTGGTTTTTTTTGTGTTGCTGTTGTTTTGATTTTTGGTTTTTGCCATAGGATATGTATGTTCATGAGAGAAAGAGTATAAGAGGGAAAGTGAGAAATTGTTCCTAAGGGGGGAATAGCCATGCTTCAATCCCTTCTTTTCCATTCTCCTCCTGGGTTTGAGCATGCATGCACACATGCCCAGTGTGATTTTCAAGCCACTGGGTCTAGGACTTGAACCCTGGCTTGTCATGTGAGAGTCCAGTGGCTTAAACACAATGCCACCTGTTTGCCCCTACCTGGTTATATATTTTTAATAAGGGCACTAATAGCATTAATGATGGCTCTATTGTCATGATGTTATCATCTTCCAAAGGCAGAACCTGCTTAAGACTATCACATTGGGGGTGAGGATTTCAATAAATGCTTTTGCACAGAGGAGGACATAAACCTTCAGTTCATTGCAGAGAGTATTTTGTTTTAACTACTAAGTTAAAGATATTTTAATACAGTCAAAGTATAACCTCTTTACAATAAGTGGCATAAGTAACTTAAAGATAAACATCAGGCTTTCTTTAAGTGTATATATTGAAGAAGACATTTTCAGTGTATGCAGTGTACTAACAATTACTATCCGGGAGATCAAAACTGTATTTTCCTAGGAATCAAAATGGATAATATCAACCATTCAATTGCAAAGAAAGCAATGGATTTATGCAACACAAAAGGAAACTGGAGGGAACCAGTAGTTAGCGTAATGGCTATGTCGCTGGACTCCCATGTAGTCGACCGTGGTTCGCGTCCCGGACCTGGTGGCTTAAAACTCACACCGGGCGCGTGTGCGTACATGCCCAAGATCCTGAGAGGAGAATGGAGGAGAAGGGATTGAGACGTGGCCATCCCCCAGGGGAGTGCTTTCTCGCTTTCTATCTCTATGTCTCTCTCTGTCTGTCTGGCGAGCGCACGCGCCCTATAGCAAAAAACCTCTCAAAAAAAAAAAAAAAAGGAAAAGGAAACTGGAATAGATAAAAATGTCAAAAATGCTAAATTCCTATTAAAATTAAGAAAATTCAGATTTAAACCAGGACTAGTTTTCAAGTATTGATTTGGCTAAAAATAAATATCTGATAACGGTGAGTGCCAATGAAATTGTAGAAAGGCAGTGATCCTCATACAATCCAGGTGGAAATGCAAATACTACAGAATTAAAATCTAATAAAATTGTGAGCACTTACAGTAGGAAAAATTCTAAGATAGCCTCAATGATATTTACCTCCTGGTGAAGTGTGTTGTGCTCTGTATAATCCCTTCCCCTGGAGAAGGAGTGAGACTCAAGACATATGTGTAACAATGGAAAGTGGAAAATACAATAGAACATCATTCTTATGATTAGGTTATGATAAACAGTCGATTTTTACTTTAGATGGTTCTAAAATGTACAAATTTTAATCATCATAGTTTATGTAGATAGCACCAATTCTCAACTGTACTTTCCAAATTTCAGTTTCTATGGGGTATATTAACCATGAGAGACTGCAAAATACAAATTTTACTGTTGGCTCTTCAAGTTACATATCAATATGTAAATAACATATGTATATTATGATCAGTGACCAATCACATTACTTCTTTCAGAATCTGATGGTCATTGGTAATTGGACTACATCTGCTAGTCACTTGTTGCACATACAGTGAAGCATTTAGTTGTATTGCCTCCATGTTTCCCTATGAAAAACTATGTAGCATGTTATAGAAATAGACAATTGTTAGAGGAGATGACAAACAAAGAAGAAAATGTAGCAAATAAATGAAAAGTATAAACACTGGGAGTGAAATGGGATTTGATTAGACTTAATATGAAGACAACTAAGTGAAAGCTGCACAAGGCTTATCCCTGCATGAGGATGTGATTGAAAAAGTACAATGAATACTTAAAAAGATATGACAGTGGTTTCGACATCTTCAGTTTAAATTGTATAAGGAATGAAGCATTTACTTCCACTCTTAATTGAGACTGCATTTTTTTTCTTTTTAGATTTGAAACTGCAAGTTTTGGAAAGTGCGGTTGTCTAGCATTTAGAGCAAAGTGTTCAAATTAGTTTGCCTCATTGAAAGAAAAAAAAATATTGAGGCTGAGGGAGTAATTTTACTGCCAGTTAAGGCTGATTTCATTGTTACAGAAATTGCATAGATTGGTTAACGTTAACCTGTCTGGTGAAGGTGCTAGAGCTAATGAGAATGTGGCCTGTGAAATCTGTATTAAGATTCCAAGGACTGACTAAAGTGGCTATAATGATTGCTAAATATTTCTTATCAATGAGACAAGTAAGTTTTGGAAGGTAAACCATTAAGAACTTATTTAAGGAAGACACAGAATTGTCAAATGTCCATGAAGAAGAATTTATATATGCACTCTGAAGAACATGTGAAGGTGAATTTATCAATACAAATGAGGAAATTGTTTATGGTGGGAGGATGGAGATGCCCAGAAGAAATGAAATAAGCAAAACACTTTATATTAACAGAACTTTTGGAGACATCTTATGATATTGAGATACAAATGATAGTATGCTGGAATCTGACTCAAGCTTAGAAAATACTAGGATATTTTAACAATGTATACAAAACTTGCTCATTCTGTTTCAATATAAGAAGGCTAGTGATAATTATTTTTACAAAGAAGTAAAAAAAAAATAATTCTTAGTGTTTTTATTATTTGAAACTACAGTTATACCTAATTTTACTTTTAATTTTATTTTTCTGTATTTTATAATGTATGGTAAGACAGTTTCTAATGTTTTAACAAAAATTTTATAATGGTCACAGAACAATTGTAAGGAGAATTGTAATTTCTCATCACTTGTTCAGTTTGCTTTGCGTGGTTTTGGCATGCGTCTGGCACCATCATTTTTTTTTTTTTTAAGAGAAATTTTTGCTATAGAGTGCATGTGCTTTCCAGAGAGACAGAAAGCAAGAAATTATCCCCTGGGGGGATAGCCACACTGCAATCCCCTCTCCTCCATTCTCCTCTTGGGATTTTGGGCATGCGTTCACATGTACCTAGCATGAGTTTTAAGTTGCTGGGTCTGGGACTCAAACTGCGGTCGACTACTACTATCTGGAGTCCAGTAACGTAATCATTTTGCCATATGCTGGTCCTGCACCATCATTTTTATAGTCATACAGTACTGCACTAAGAGAAATTTTTGCTATAGAGTGCATGTGCTTTCCAGAGAGACAGAAAGCAAGAAATTATCCCCTGGGGGGATAGCCACACTGCAATCCCCTCTCCTCCATTCTCCTCTTGGGATTTTGGGCATGCGTTCACATGTACCTAGCATGAGTTTTAAGTTGCTGGGTCTGGGACTCAAACTGCGGTCGACTACTACTATCTGGAGTCCAGTAACGTAATCATTTTGCCATATGCTGGTCCTGCACCATCATTTTTATAGTCATACAGTACTGCACAAACTGAGGACTGTCTGTCTTACAAGCACACTCACTTAGGTGTTGAAGAAATGGGCTGCCATATTACAGACTGTGGATGGAAAGGGCCATATGGAAGAAAACTGTGAGCCTTGACCTGCAACTGCAAGGAGCTGGACTTTGCCATCAACCAGGTCAGCATGGAAGAGAACCCAAACTCCCAGTAAGACCACAGCTCAGCCCAACACCTTGATTGTTGCTTGTCAGAAAACAGAGTAGCTGATTAAGCCAGTCCTGGACTCTTGGCCTACAGACACGGTGAGATAATAAATATGTATTGTTTTAAGCTCGTTTATCTTAAAGGTGTGTTGGTTATCAACATGAACAGATTAAAACACATTAGTAGACAAAATTAAATGTCAAAATGAACTCCATAATTTGAAAACATTTATGCAAATCACAAAGAAAAAATACTCAAAGGCTGACATATTGTCTATCAATGCATATGTACATGTAAAGGTAAGGAAAATAAACTAGAAGGATATATACACTGCATCCAAATAGTGGCTGTGTCTTGGGAATAGGAATGGGTAGGGAGAGCGCGGCAGCTTCAACTTCAGCTAAAATAATTTTTCCATTAATAAAAAAGAAAAATAATCACAAAATGCTAAGTTCCAAGTCGCAGGTTCACAGGTTTTTAATATTTGCAATTTTTAAAAATTTAGCCACTAAAAATTGAATGACTATGAATTGTAATATCTGATGCACATTTTAATCATAATTTCAATCTATAAAAAGAGCTACTGAAACATTAGCAAGGAACACATTGCAAATATTCCACTGAAGGTGAGAGACATTCATTGTTAGGTTCTAAAGAAGGAAAAAAAGGAATAGATTTTCCCTTTCTGCTATAGAATGGTTGCTTTCTGAGTTTAAGGAAAATCTTTCTTTCTTCTAACTTTCTATACTTACTCTTTGGCAAAAGCCAGATTCAGCCAGCTTCCCCAGGGAGGAACTGAGAAACGTCAGTGTATCTCACCAGATGAGTTGCTGATGTTTCAGAATCACCTGGAGTGCTTGTTAATGATACAGGTTCTTGTGTCCACAGTATATTTACAGAATCAGAGTTTCTACGAATTGTGGCCAGGAATTTTCACTTTTATAAACTCTCTAGATAAATCTTAGGCATTCTGATTTTTTAAAGCAATTATCACTATTTTAGTAATAAGTGTTCACCAAAATGACAAGGTTTTGTAAATTTTAATAAGTAATTATCATACAAACCCATGAATAGCATTTTATTTAAAATGTGTCTTTCAGGGAGAGGGAGATGTGGCATTGATGGTGTCTCAATTAAAATTAATTTTCCTTTTGTTTTCTAGCTTCCATTCCCACTCTAAGGCAGTGTCTCATTGCAGGGTGCAGGAGAAAAGTGCTCTCCCACCCCTTTTTGTCCTTCTTTGAACATCACCAATTATTAAATTTTGCTTCTTTTTCTTTGTGTGTGTTTATGTTTATGTGTATACAGATGTTTACTGAACAGTTTTACAGAAAATTGAAGCTATCATGAACATTTATTCCCAAATATTTTTTTGTATTTCTCCTAAAAGAGAACAAAATGTTATTTTATATAAAGTGTGATTATAAAATATAAGATGTCTAATACTGTTAAAGTAATATTCATTTTACCATTCATTTTCAAATTTAGTGGATTATCCCAATAAGTATCTATAAAGAACCTTTCTTCTAATCCATTATCCATGTCTCTTTAGCTTTATTTAATATGAAATGGCTCCTTATCTTTTTCTACTCATGATTTTAGCATTTCTTTAGAATACTTGCCAGTGATATTATTGAACTTACCTTAATTTTTCTTTTTTTTAATCTTTGAATCATGAGTAGATACAGGTGCAGGTCATGCATTCTTGTCAGTAATCCTATATAAGTAGGTGATTTCTTGTCATTCTCAGGGCAAAACATTGGGAGATTCATGATGCCAGGTTATTCCATTACTTGGTAACATTCACTTCAGTAACTTTTGGTAGAGTATTCTTTGTCAGGCTTCTCTATTAAAAAGTCACTATGTTCATGGGGGACCAGCAAATGGCATAATGGTTACACCACTGGACTCCCATGTAGTTGACTACGGCTCGAGTCCTGGACCCAGTGGCTTAAAACTCACACCTGGTATGTCTGCATGTGTGCCCAAGATCCCGAGAGGAGAATGGAGGAGAAGGGATTGCAGTGTGGCCATCTCCACGAGGGGGGGTGATTTCTCGCTTTCTGTCTATCTGATAAGTGCACATGCCCTATAGCAAAAATCTCTTTCTCCAAAATAAATAAAAGAGTCATAATGCTCCTTATAATCAATATGATATCAGTTGCGACATACATTGAGATTATAAATATTTTATTTCCATTAAACTTGTTTAGTTTTAGAATCCATCAATGGTTTTCATCCCCCCATCCCATCCCTCAGAATCACTTATGTCTATGATTATACAAAGGGAATTTATGGCTCCCATTTTCTCTACATTTTATTGCAAGAAAGTGCATTTTACTTGTTTATTTATTTGTTTATATACATCAACATGGACATACAGGTTTTTAATTATTTTAAAAACAAAATTAGAGCCAGCAGTTAGCGTAATAGCTATGTCGCTGGACTCCCATGTAGTCGAATGCTGTTTGAGTCCTGGACACAATGGCTTAAACTCACGCCGGCTGCGAGTGCGTGTGTGCCCAAGATCCCGAGAGAGGAATGGAGAAGAGATTGCGGCGTGGCCATCCCCCCTGGGAGGTGATTTTTCTCAGTTTCTGTTTCTGTTTCTGTCTTTCTGGCAAGCACATGTGTCCTATAGCAAAAAAATAAATAAATAAATAAAAAACAATTTTAAAAAAATCGATTACCATTACGTTGTTTTGTTTTTAGCTTCTAGTTTTGCTGTAAGTCTTGTGCAATTGCTGGAAACAGAGAGTGACACAGAGACAGAGAGGGAAA
>NW_006159990.1:4149450-4188055 GCF_000334495.1 Tupaia belangeri chinensis | reverse complement strand
ACAGAGAGTGAAAGAGGGAATGGCCATACCACAACCCCTTCTCCTCCATTCTCTTCTTGAGATTTTGGGTGTGTATACACACATGCACAGAGTGATTTTCAAGCCAATGGGTCAAGGGCTAATGCTGCAGTCGATCATGTGGAATCTAGCCACCTTGACCTCCATGTCACCTGCTGTCCCAATTACTATTAATTTCGATGTTTAGATTTTTCAAAATTTAGCCATTGGAAGCCCTTATATGTTTTCGACATGTTTCTGTCATGTTTGAGCACATATTTAACTTTCTAGGACCATCAAATAATCTAGATTATTTTGTTGCTTCTCTCCATAGTTGTTTCTCTACAGTTGTCTGATTGTTTTTAGTGAGAAACAGTGTTTTAGAAATGAGGCCCAGTGCTATAGTTTATGATGTTTGTTGCTGACTAATGCTGCTAGTAGACAGGTGGAGGGCACATAGGAGACCTAGATTTGATTCTGGCCCACACTAAGAAAGCTGGGCATGGTGGCATATGCCTGTAATCCCTACGACACAGGAAGCTTAGACAGAATGGTAGAGACACAGTGCATCTCTGTTGGGAAAGAAAAGGGTGTATGTGCTTATTGCTCTGGGTATCTTTGCTTCTCAGCTTTTCATCAGGCAAAGCTGATTCTTATGCCTCTCAGGACTATCCCTGTCTTCTCTCATTCCATATTTGTACCTCCTTTCTTTCTTTATTTAAAGATTTTTAAATTCTGAATTGTGGCTAAGGTATAATTGTTGTATATGGTACATTACTCACATGGCTGTAGTTGCACTGTCTCTCAAAATGAACTATAAGTGTTGCATCCAGGATTTATCACAAAAGAAAGGAGGTGTGATGAGACCCAGTGAAACCATAGCACTATGAGTGAATATCCAGGGACAAACAGAAATACACATATGTCTTGGGAAACTAACAGGAATATATGTTTATCCTTAGTTCTGTATGTATGGGTTTCTTTCTTCTACAAAGGGAGTAGAGTAACACAGAGTAAAGATAGAAGTTGATTTGTATATAATATTATATATTTAATTGATTAAAGCTTTGTACTTTCATATTTGGGTTGTAAATAACACTTTCTATATTAAAGTGAGCAGAGTATTCTTCTCTACTGTCTTACAATATTTTAGTAAAGATTAGAAAATAGGGGATAGCAACAGCAGTGGAATAGTGGTTAAGGCGCTGACTTCCAGATGGTTGACCACGGTTCAAGTCCCAGACTCGGTGGCCTGAAAGTCACACTGGGTGGATGGGTGTCTGCGCCCAAAATTTTGAAAGGAGAATGGAATTGAAGGGGGATGGCATGGCCATCCCTTCTGGAGGGTGATTTCTCAGTTTCTCCCTGTCTCTCTCTGGCAAGTTTTTGCCCTATGGCAAAAGCTAAATACAAACACACAAAAACTCAGAAAATAAATTGAGAATGAATATAAATTCCATTCCTCTTACTGAAAAATCTTCATACATAGTTCTATAAAAGCACAATTAACAACAAAAGTGGAATAACATCCATTTTTGTTAGTTTATTTGTTTGTTTCAATCTGCTAAAGGGTACGTGCTCTCCCTAGAGAAAGATCGAGAGAAAGAAAGTGAGAAAGTGCCCCAGCACCATGGGAGATGATCCTGCTGCAATACTTTCTCTTCCATTTCTTCCTCCTTTTGGGAGTTTGAGCGTGCATGCACATGTGCCAGTTGTGTTTTTTAAGCCACTGAGTCTGGGTCTAAAACCAGGCTATTGGCCATATGGGATCCAGCCTCCTTAACAACCAAGCCGCCACCTGGCCTACACTAGTATTTTGGAAAATACTTTCATTTTAATTGAATAAGTGCTGAAAAAAACAATTTCCTTTGTTTTCTAAATGTTTATGTTTCTCTTTCAATACCATGGTGATAATAATTATTAACATTTATACACTGAGTGCTATAATGCACATCACATGCTTTATCATATTTAAGTTTTGAAATAATCATGAATAATAGGAATTGTTATTTCCACCTTGTACATATAGAATTAGGATTTAGAAAGGTTAAAGGAGTTTCCTAAGACCACAAAGCTAGTACCTGATTAAGACAATACTTACAGAACATATATTCAGTTGAATCCATTATATGTTGATCTTTTATCCTGATTAAAAAGTAAAAATTAATCATTTAAATTTTGTAGAAGAGAGTTTAATATAGTTCATTTTTGCTCTTTATATATTATGGAAATGTTCATTTTAATTTATTACTTTTAGACAATAGAAGAAAGTCACACTGGGTGGATGGGTGTCTGCGCCCAAAATTTTGAAAGGAGAATGGAATTGAAGGGGGATGGCATGGCCATCCCTTCTGGAGGGTGATTTCTCAGTTTCTCCCTGTCTCTCTCTGGCAAGTTTTTGCCCTATGGCAAAAGCTAAATACAAACACACAAAAACTCAGAAAATAAATTGAGAATGAATATAAATTCCATTCCTCTTACTGAAAAATCTTCATACATAGTTCTATAAAAGCACAATTAACAACAAAAGTGGAATAACATCCATTTTTGTTAGTTTATTTGTTTGTTTCAATCTGCTAAAGGGTACGTGCTCTCCCTAGAGAAAGATCGAGAGAAAGAAAGTGAGAAAGTGCCCCAGCACCATGGGAGATGATCCTGCTGCAATACTTTCTCTTCCATTTCTTCCTCCTTTTGGGAGTTTGAGCGTGCATGCACATGTGCCAGTTGTGTTTTTTAAGCCACTGAGTCTGGGTCTAAAACCAGGCTATTGGCCATATGGGATCCAGCCTCCTTAACAACCAAGCCGCCACCTGGCCTACACTAGTATTTTGGAAAATACTTTCATTTTAATTGAATAAGTGCTGAAAAAAACAATTTCCTTTGTTTTCTAAATGTTTATGTTTCTCTTTCAATACCATGGTGATAATAATTATTAACATTTATACACTGAGTGCTATAATGCACATCACATGCTTTATCATATTTAAGTTTTGAAATAATCATGAATAATAGGAATTGTTATTTCCACCTTGTACATATAGAATTAGGATTTAGAAAGGTTAAAGGAGTTTCCTAAGACCACAAAGCTAGTACCTGATTAAGACAATACTTACAGAACATATATTCAGTTGAATCCATTATATGTTGATCTTTTATCCTGATTAAAAAGTAAAAATTAATCATTTAAATTTTGTAGAAGAGAGTTTAATATAGTTCATTTTTGCTCTTTATATATTATGGAAATGTTCATTTTAATTTATTACTTTTAGACAATAGAATTATTTCTAATTCAATAGCTAAAAGCAAAGTAAAATATGAATTTATGTCTTTTATTGTTAGAATTATCACCACCTAAATATAGAAGCATTACATTACACTGGATTGAAAAAACTCATCTTCATTAGAAAGCACTTAACAAGATTCAAAAATTATTTGACTGTATACTGTGTATTCTGGAAGCTCAGCACCAGTGTCAACCTAGAGACAGTTATCAATTAGATTAAATTAAGATGTAATTTTCCTTTTTAATGAATTATTATTAAAATATTTCTTGTATTTATGTTTTAGAGGTTATTTAAAATTTATTACTATACAGAACTGTTATAAATTCATCCTACTCCCTAAAAAATGACTTTTCTAAATACAGTTTCAACTTGAATAAATCCCAAGTATTTTTTGTCCTACAGGACCACATGGTTAGTCACCTGGCCAAGAGAAAGGTACTCTTTGTCATCAGAGGTGAAGGTTTTCACTTTAGGATGCTTACAGTATTTTAGTAAAGGTCCCACTTCTGGGGAATTCTTCCTTCCTTCCTTTCCCAAAGAAGAATCTTAACTCCTTATTAAGTTTAAATATAAAACATTACCTTCCAAAAAATTATGACACCAACTGAAAGTCTTCACTGTGTCTGCCTCATGGTGACCTAGTTGTAAAATGTAAGATTTTTTGAGGTTGATCGTGAAAAGGCTGAATGGATTTTCAAAGTTCTGAGTTAGCATCCAGAGACGTTCTTGAGTATATATAGTACACTAGATTCATGCATGCCTATGATTCAGGACGGGCTAAAGATGACAGCAGATCATGGTGTCAAGACCCTGTTGGGGATGCTATCTTTCTGTGTGACTCTCACTTAGGGGAGAAACAAATAAATACATTTTAAAAAATAAGGCTTTACTGAATATTATCCAAAAAGAGGGAACCAGCAGTTAGCGTAATGGCTATGTTGCTGGACTCCCACGTAGTCGACCGTGGTTCACATCCCAGACCCGGTGGCTTAAAACTCACGCCAGGCGCGTGTGCGTGTGTGCCCAAGATCCTGAGAGGAGAATGGAGGAGAAGGGATTGCAGCGTGACCATCCCCCCTGGGGGGTGATTTCTCGCTTTCTGTCTCTATGTCTCTCTCTGTCTGGCGAGCGCACACGCCCTATCGTGAAAAACCTCTCCAAAAAAAAAAAAAAAAGAGAGAAAATGATCAAGACACCTCAGTCAATCTTTTGGCTTCATACTTTACATTTTATTTTAAAATTCAATAATCAGAACATTTTCTCATATTACATTAGACATGTAGATACATCTTCATTTCAGTGCAAAGAGTGTTGGGAATTTGTTCTCTTCTGTAAGAATATGAAAATATGAATGTGATATAAATAGGCTTTATTTTTACTTTTTAAATTAAGGAACAGGTAAATTTTTCTTAAATCAATATAATTTAGAAAAAAAAAGATTGAATGCAGAGGCTGAAAAGTCAAAGCAATATAATAATAAACCATAGATGATGATGATGATAATTGTGATGATAAAATATATACCTTGCAAAGGGTTTAACATGAACTATGCACAACATTCTATAATAAATGAGGATCCTTCAAGAAGTTCATGGTGCAAAAATTTTGAAATTCATGCATTGCATTTTTCATAATATACATTTTTTAAATTATTTTTCATTAATTTATTTTAATTTGACCAGAGAGAAAGTGAGAAAGCAAGCCACCAGGCCTGGGACTCGAACTGTGGTCGGCCATGAGAGAGTGTCCAGTGCCTTAATCACCATGCCACCTGCTGGTTCCCCATAATATACATTTTTCATGAACATTTTGAATACTGTGTATATGAAGACACACAAAACTATCGTATGGGGTTGGTACTGCTTTTTTTTTTTTTTTTTTTTTTTAGAGATTTTTGCTATAGAGTGTGTGCACTCACTAGAGAGACAGAGAGACAGAAATCACCCCCCACCACTGCCACCAAGGTCATGGCCATGACACAATTTCTTCTCCTCTATTCTCTTCTTGGGTTTCTGGGCATGTACGCACACATACCCAATGTGAGTTTTATGCTCCTGGGTCCGGGACTCAAAACGTGGTCAACTATGTAGCAGTCCAGTGATTGTAACCATTATGCCATCTGCTGGTCCTTAGTATTACTCTTACACTATTTTACATATGAAGAAAATAAGACAGATTTTGGTTTAGAAATTTTATCAGTCCCAAACTATTAATGAATATCAACTGTGTTAAAAATCAAGAGATTTACATGAATGCATAATGACATGAAAGTAGCCCAAAGTGCTTCTGAATGGGTCCTACACCTTGGAAGCAAACGTGGAACTTGTCTTTAATGAACTGACACTGGTCATATAAAAATAAGCTTAGAAAAAGTAGGACATAGACCAATGTGGAAAAGATGAAGAAAGGGATTTTTGAATTCAGTGTAGCTGGGATAACTTCTTGTCTGCATATTATTTTGTTGTTGCTGAGGTAGGCAGCAAAGTACAATTGATGGCCATGGGTTTAGAAGTAGATGAATTTGGGCTTGAAGCCCATTTTTGCAATCTTTTTTTTTTCCTATCTCCATAACCAAGGACAATTTATTATCTTGTCTAAAACTCTGTTTACTCATTAATGGCCTGTACATACTTTTCTGTGAGATGTGAAAAGATGTTATGAAAAATCTATGCAAACGCATATGGTTAGTTCAAAAAGGTTATTTTACCACAATGTTCCTCCTTGCATCATCGATTTCTATGCCACATACATTTCTAAATCTTAATCCCATGGTCTTCTATACTGTTCTTCTCACTCTCAGCAAATCACCTTTCCATTATGTCACTGAGAAATATCTGTCAGGAGATCAGATGGTAGCACTGTGATAAAATTGAATGTTCTGTGAGTCTGATCCACATATGAAGGTCCTGGGTTTGCGATGCTGGGCTGGCTAAGCTAGGAAGGATCTCAGTATCCAGATTCTACTGGCATGTCTGTCTCTGTCACTCTCTCTGCCTTTCTTGCTCATGGAAGAAGTAAATAAACTTGGAAAAAGTGTAACAATTTGCATTCTTAAATTAAGTATATTAAGCACAAACATTATAACTTCCACTGGTTGGGAAGATTGGCACTAAACCAACAAAGACTCAAATGGATCTTTAGTCATAATCATCCATTCTAAAATGAAATCACATGAAATTCTGAGGATATATAACCTGGCATTATTTTGTAGGTATAATGTATCACCGGATAAACGATTCTCCAACTATGGTCCATAGACTTTGTTTTAATCAACGTGAATTAAAGTCTCTACTAAAATGAAGACTCCTATTCTCACTCTAGAACTTACAAATCATTATCTCTGGTCGTCATGGGACCCAGTTTGTGTATTCTTAGTGTTCCAGGTACTTCTCATCACTGGAAACTTGAGTCACTACATTTAAAAAGCAGGATTGTGTCTTATTCATTCATTGGGAAACTAATATAATGCCTGGTGCATATATAGCTCTCAATATTTGAATGAAAGACTAGATGGGATAGTGAAAAACCTTTCCCATTTCTAAAAGAGAAGCCATTTTTAAAGTTTAGTTTGAGAGAGAGAGAAAAAAAAGAGAGAAGCAGCCTTAAGAGGTTCTCATCATACTACAAACACTTCTGCCCCAAAACTTTCCTTCCAGCCAGGATCACAGGCAAATCTGTAAGCACACCCAGTGTGCTTAGGTCAACCTGGGAGTCAAACCTCCCAACCTTCCCATATGACTCCAATCTCATGCAGCAGCACCCTATTATCTGTTTCACTATGGCTGGACTAGAAAACCATTTTTATTAAAGTAAACTGACCATAAATTGCAAATAAATAGTTTTCAGTATCTGCTCTGTATGTCTTTGGCAGCGCAGAACAGAATACAGTCAAATTCTTTGTTCTAGTGCCTGTGGCTTTTCTTTCTTTACTGACTTCCCCCTGTACTCTATGCCAGACTCACAGGCTTCATTGCTTCTTATACGCACACACTTTTCTCACATTTGCTTTTCTATCTGCCTGGAGTTTTCTTCCTTTATTCATAGACTGGCTTCTAACTCCTCGATCTTTGTTCAAGTGGCTCTTTCTAATAAGACTACATCTTTGCCAGAATTTCCAACCCTTCTTCCCTACTTTATTTCCATGCAAGGTATTTATTTTTTAATATAAAATAATTTACTCATTATTTTTATTATGTGTCTTCCGAAGCTGATTATAAGGTTTATAAAGATATGTACCACCATTTTCACCTTGTAATTCTGACAGCTTTAGTGTTAACTATGTTTTTAAAAAATACCAGATGGCAAATACACTCACCAGAGAGAGACAGAAAGAGGGAGAGAGGGAAATCACATCCCTACAGCCAATGGGCTACAACTCTTCTCCTTCATTTCTTCATCATGTTGCAATATGGGGCATTCATGTATACAACCACCTGACATGTTTTTCAAGCTCAGGGGTTAAAACTTGAACTATAGTTAGTCATGTGGAATTCAGTTCCCTTAAACACTGCACTAATGGGCCAACCCAACCCAAATTTTTGATTCTGTATTTTGAGGCTATATTGTTTGGTGCATGAAAGTATATAATCATCATTTTATTTTTATTGTCAGAGGGTATCTTCTCATGTTACAATTTTTTTTCATTTATTCATCCTGTCATGATCTGAAGCGTATACACATGTGTGTCCAGTGTGTTTTTCAGACTGCTGGGGCCAAGAGTCAAACTGCATTTGACCACATGGGATCTAATTCTCTACACAGCCACTTAGTCACTGGACTACAGGGCTGATCCAATAGTCATTATTTTTTAAGGTGCTCTGTTTTTCCCTTTTAAATACTGTTATCCTTAGTTCTTCTATTTTGTTCCCCCCCACCCCCAGTATTAACAGTATTATCCTAGCTTTCTCCTGATTGCATTTTACTGGCATGTATATGTTGATTCTTTCATTTTAAATCTTTGTGGATTTTGTTTTTGGTATATTTATAGTGAATAATATGTTGTAAAAGTTTTCAAAATTTTAATATTTGTGTTTGACATACTATAAGTCCATAGTTTAGCACATGTAATTTCTGCATCTTAAAATTTGATTAAGTGATAAACATTAACATTTCATTCTTCAACTAAATCAGATAAAATTTACATGTAAATCAAAAAGTATTTTTGATACTGCAGTCTATGGGAAAATATGGTTACACATCAAAAATGTGAACAAAAATGTTAGAATTTAATGGTCATTGAGCTAGAAAATTTAACAACTTCTTTTGTTCTCATCAGTCATGGAAGATTTTATTTCTAAAATATTGTAAGTTTTCATAAATATTGGGTTATCACAAAAGTCATGATGTATTTTTCTATGTAAAAATGTGTCATGACCTTTCTGACAACCCGATAAAATCAGAAGAATAGCATTAAAGAGAGTCTTTCCAAAACAAGAAATATGAGGGGACCAGTAGATGATATAGCGGTCATGTCCCTGGACTCTCACATGGCTGGCCATGGTTTGAGTCCCAGACCTGGTGGCTTAAAAATCATGCCAGGCACATGTGTGTGTGCATGACCAAGATCCTGGCAGGAGAATGGAGGAGAGGGGATACCAGCATGGCCATCCCCTCTGGAGAGTGATTTCTCACTTTCCTCTCACAGTATTTGTCTTTCTGCTGAGTGCATATGCCCTCAGGCAAAAAAAAAAGTTACAAAAAAATGTGAGAAAAATCTCTTAAGTATTTTGGTGATGGAAGAATGCTGCTTCTTCCTGATTTGGTGAATTTCAATTCAAATATAATTTGAACCCTTCAGATATATGTATATTTTGAAAAACTGGGAAATACATTAAAAACTTTGGTTAACTTTTATAATAAAATGTTAGTTTCCCCCCTTTTTCTCTCTCTTCTGTATCTATCATTGAATATTTCTGTCCACTCTACTCTTTCATTTCTCACTATATCTTTAGCTGTCTTTAGCAGATTAAGCCACTTTCAATTTCCTTCTTTTGTTTTTGTGATAGAGGGTACATACACACACATGCCAGACAGAGAAGAATCCATGTAAGGGCGTAGGACTCATTTTACAGGACTTCTTGTTGAAAACTTTATTTCCATTTTGTCAGCAGATAATGCTTCCTAGTGGCCGTAGAATTAGAGAGAAGAGAAGCAACCTGAAAACTGGACTTTTTACAATGTGGGAAATGAGAATAGAATGTAGAGAGAGAAAGAGAGAGAGGAGAAAGGCCAAAGGAAAAAGAGAATCTGAAGACCACCATACTTCCTCCTCTATAACCCAACCCCAGTAAGCCTGTACCTTGGAAATATCTAAATAATGCATTAAGAGGAGAACCTGGCAGTGCAGTGGGGATTCTTTTTTTTTTTTTTTTTTGCGGAGAGATTTTTGCTATAGGGTGTGTGCGCTCGCCAGACAGACAGAGAGAGACATAGAGACAGAAAGTGAGAAATCACCCCCCAGGGGGGATGGCCATGCCGCAATCCCTTCTCCTCAGTTCTCCTCTCGGGATCTTGGGCATGCAGGCGCACGCGCCCGGTGTGAGTTTAAGCCACCGGGTCTGGGATGCGAACCGCGCTCGACTATGTGGGAGTCCAGTGACATAGCCATTACGCTAACTGCTGGTTCCCAGAGTGTGGATTCTTGATGAGTGATAGTGTTTTTATCCAGGACAGATTGGACTCTCAAAGGAATTGTCCACTAGGTTGATTAATTTTTATACAGAATCAAATATTCCATTATCCTCCCATACTTGCTGACAATGAGTAAGACATTAGGAGGATATTAAAAACATATAAAACTTGCAGGCAATATGATTCAGATATTTTTGGAACATTTTGTATTATAGTTTCAGTTAAGTGAAATTATCTAAATCAAATTATCTCAATCCCATATTTAAAACCCTTAATATAATTGTTTAGTATAATATACAAAATTTTAGTAAGCCATGGGCTTTAGGATCTGGCCTAAAATGACTGTCTAAGTGATAGTATCTTGCTTTAGGCTCTACCAGGGTTACAAGATTCCAACAGATATTCAACTGTGTCCACCACTTCATAGCATAGGGTCCACCTAGAACACTTCCTTCTCCTTGTTTTTTTTTACCTGTCTCTTATAACTTATCCCCCAAACCAGTGCTCATCTGAAATGCTATTATCCTTGAGTTTCTTTCTATTTTCTCAATCTATAATAGCGTTTACCTCATCATCATTATTTATTTGTCATTCTCCTTATTTTTCTAGCTTATAATATTCTATTGATATGTACTCACTTTTGTTTATGTCTGTCTTGTGAGTTCCATGCACTTGAGGACTGTATTCATGTTATTTTTTCACCACTACCTACCTATCCAGCTGGTCAATGCCTGGCAGATAATAGACATTATGTATTTTTAGAGAATGAGATATCTTTAAGAAAATGAAAATGAGGTATAAATAGTTTCAAAGCAGCTTTGATGCCTTCTCTATTATGTCGTTTAATCATGTCACATTTTGTAGTTACTTATTATTTTCTTTAGCATCATTAGCATGGTCTGTTATTGTTTTAGCCTACATATTTTAACCTCTAACACAACGCCTTAAGTGAACTGCATTTTCATTTGTGTAAAGTCATCTTTAGAGTGGGAATAAAAGAAAGATGAGAAATTATGAGTTAAAACTAAGTGGGAGTCATTTCTGCTTTCATTACTAAATCACTTGCACTACTAATACTTTAAACACTAAAACTACTGTTTTAGAGGTGTTTGCATTTCCCAGAATAAATGTGTCATGTAGATAAAAATAAATGTAGTTAATCATTTCCCTGTTACATTAACATGATGATTTGTGTTTGAAGAAATGAAAAAACAGAGTGGATGTTTTGATGTATTGAGTGTAATCGGTTAACTCAAAGGGTTAATCAATTTACCGACTATTACCTATCTGATGGCAAGCGTAGGCTCATCCAATGCCTTGATAGTAAACTTTTATTGTGAATGTCAGTGTTTGTATAGGTGGCTCTGAAATTTAGTGAGCAAAGTGTGGACTGTGGTGTCAAAAACTTTCCCTGTTTGTCCCTCTTCCTTAATAGCACATGAACTCAGTAAATTTGCTTAATTATACAAAACTAGAAGTCACTGGTTGAAAGTAGGAAAGTAATTTATAACAAGCTTACACCAAATACTGGGTCTTCACATGATAGACACTCAACTAATGGCAACTATTTTAAAGCATAGCGATCAACACACAGTGAGTATACAATTAGATACTGTGTAATATAGAGTTCAGCATCTACCTTTACCTGGACTGCTTAAACACAAAGCATTTTGATATCATGAGGTCACTTTCTTCTAGCTCCTCATTATCAAGAACACCAAGTGAAAAGTAATTTTATTTTCATGTTTTCTCAGTGCAACAAAATAACTAAAATACTGATGTACAAATGACTGCTCTCTTGGGTATGTCTATTTAAATAGGGAAAGTACTTGTTGAACTAGGATCAAGCATGGTGTTTGGCGTATAGAATATACTCAATACTATATTCTTTTAGCCAGTTAACTGTCACCTTTAAAAGAAATATTTGTTTCACAGACTTCAGGCTTTTTAAATTTACTTCTATTCCACTTACAAACTTTAATATTGTTTGCCCTCAATTGTTTTTATCTATTTAAAACCTTTTTGTTTTCTGATTCAATTCTTTTAGGATCATTCATGTTGTTAAGGTCTATATTAAAGTTAGTTCAACATACATCCGATCAAATTATAACAGAGAAATGAGATACAATCATTCTATATACAAATACATATTAAACAAGCCACTTTATATTTGAATAACTTAACAGGTCTTTGACTAATTAGTAACTGAATATTAATTAGCCACCAGGTGGTAATTTGCATAGTGTCATCTGTATGACCCAGCCACTAACCCCAGTTGAAACTAGTCATTCTGCAGGTAACATTATGAATATGATATTACTGACATTAGTGCTTTAGAATTTAAAACTAGTCAAAATCTAAAATAATAGTAATAATAATAAAAAAAAAATAGTCAAAATCTCAATAAACTTCTGTGAGAAACAGAAAATAATACCTCAATAAGTAAATATTAGAGCCTTTTTTACTGTATGTATTGTAACTTTAAAATCTTCATATATACTTTCTATTGTGCCAAGAAGAGCCCAGTGTCAAGTTTTGTACACCTAGTTTATTCTTTTTATCCTTTTTTCATTCTGTTGTTAGAAACTGCTTGATCTCCAACAAACACACAACCCTCTAAGCAAAAAAAAAAAAAAATGTTAATTGTGGATGTATGATGTATATTTTAAAATCTGTTTTAAAAGTTTTCTGTGTTACCATTAGTGTCACTGCAGAGAAAGACTGTGACAAATGTAAACAGAAAATAATCACAGACCAGAGAAGTACTTGATAGCATTTATTGGACTTATTAAAATGATGTACAGGGAGGCTAGCTAGTCATGGTTAAGGTGGCTGGATCCTACATGGCTGACTATGCGGATTAAATCCCAGACCCAGAACCTGGGGAAAACACGCACTCGCACACAAACATCCTCTCTTGGGAGTGCACTTCCTCTCTCTCTCTCTCTCTCTGTCCAGCAGTGCATATTCCCTATAGAAAAATAAATAAATAAAAATGTACAGGAAGTCCTCACTTTTTTTAAAAAGTGTTCTCTTTAATTCTCAATAAGAAGTTCATGACATGTAACTTTTACATTTACTTAACATATCCACTCAGTTATAGCCTTAACTATTTTAATAGATTTACATAGATTTTTTTCATAGATTTTTTAAATGAAAAACATTGCTTGAGTATAGTTACTTGTCTGACATTTGCTAAATTTTTTTTGTTAAATCTTTATTTATTTTAATTTGACCAGACAGAGAATGAGAGAGAGAACAAGTGAGCAAGGTAAGGAAAGTGAGAAAGCAAGCTGCCAGGTCTGGGACTTGAACCATGGTCAGCCATGTGGGAGTCTAGCACCTTTAACCACCATGCTACCTGCTAGCCCAGATATTTGCTACAATATTAAAATGAGCAAAGAACTGTTAATTTTCATACCTTTATATGTATGTGTGTGTTTATGTGGGGTGTAGGGCTAGGTATGTATGTTTGTGGGGGGTGTTTTTAGTTAGGGTTTCATTATGTTCATTTTCCTCCTGCCTCAGCCTCCCCAGCAATCAGGAGTCTAGGCATGTATCATACTGCCTGGCTTTCAGGGTGGGTGGGCCAGGACTCAAACCTTGGGCCTTCCATGTGGCCTTATTCTGTGAAGTAGCCACATCCATGTGTTCAGTACCATGATTAGACCCATATTTTTTGATCAATTTTAAATAAAGCTACAAAATAGTAGCTAGATATTATGCTGACCTTACGTAAATAGCAGACAGGAAGGTGACATTGAGTGTTAGTCAAACAATGGTTTGTCATAGTAAGACATGTGGTCATATCTTTCAAAAATAAACTCAGAAATATTTTACTAGGAAATGGCTGGAAGCTGAATTTCTGAGAGTATGCGTATCAAGACTCAAAGTGGAGGACCATAGAATTCTATTTCAAATTGAATACTATTTCCCTCAATGCACCTTTATATTAAAGTGGTTGAAATTTTCTTGTGAAGTTCTAGGATTATCCTTTATATCTAAGGGGAAATTTTGACTTGGGAGCATATAGGTGACTTACATAGAGGACACTCTTTGGAGAGGATTGAGTTGCTTTCTGAAGACGGCTAATACTAGGGCCTTGACATGTCTAATAGAGCTACCCTAGAATTTCAGAATGTGAATTTCAGGGTCTAGAGTCCATTAATAGTGTCCACAAACATGGGCTACTTAGGCACAAAGCACTGTTTTGACATGTTAGTTTTACCAGTGAAACCTGTTATCAGTTTTCATGATAATTCATAGAAAACACCTCTCTAACAGTGCCAGTTACCAAAGCTGAGTGGAACAAATATGCAATCAAACTTTATTTATTTAGTTTGAATATATGAATTAGTTCCTGCTGTTTTAACAAGTATCCAACTGGCATTTGTTAGAATTAAATGATGATCACCAAGTGAGAAATATAGTATGTTGGTAATCATTAGCATTTTATTGACCAATTTGGAATCACTGAATAAAACTGAAATCAAACAACTGGCTCTTTGAATAGTAAATAAGAAAAAGAAATAGGAAGAAATCTTTCTCCTCTGACATTGCTAATTCTTTGCAAATAAATAATGAGAAAATATTAACAGAAGTAAAAAATACCTACCTTCCGATGAAGCATTAACACCTGAAAGACAGTATTTCTCAGTTATTAAAACTCTTAGATGCTTTTAATTCCTTTTATGTTCAGAAACAGTATCTTAAAGAGCAACAGAATTGAAATTGAAATTGAAATAGTATTTATGATCTTTAATAAAGTGTGTTTTCAGTTTGTTTATATAACTAGTGTTATAAGATTTTGCATAGATATTTGAGTTACTGTTTTTCCTAAGTATTCGAAATGCTTTATTAATACCATCCTTAGTGGAGCTGGCAGGTGGCATGGTGGTTAAAGACACTGGACTCCCACCAGGACCAGCAGTTAGCATAATGGCTATGTTGCTGCATTCCCATGTAGTCGACCGTGGGTCGAGTCCCAGACCTGGTGGCTTAAACTCATGCCGGGCACGTGTGCGTGCATGCCCAAGATCCCGAGAGGAGAATGGAGGAGAAGGGACTACGGCCTGGCCATCCCCCTGGGGGGTGATTTCTCGTTTTCTGTCTCTCTGTCTCTCTCTGTCTGTCTGGCGAGTGCACACGCCCTATAACAAACATCTCTCTTAAAAACAAAACAAAACGTAGACAAAAAAAAACCCCCCAAAAAAAAAAAAAAAAAAAAAAAAAGACACTGGATTCCCACATGGACAACTGTGGTTTGAGTCCCAGACCTAATGACTTGCTTTCTCACTTTCTCCCCTCTCTATTTTCCTCTGGTCAAACTAAAAAATAAATAATAAATAAAGTTGAATAAAATAATTCTCTTAAAAAAATCACCTCTAGTACGGTTTTTTTCTATTATGGGATACTACAATTTTGTGCAAAGGTGTATCCAGCATTTTTATATTCTTTAATATCACAGATCTTAGGTCTTGAATCTAAGTGTAGACTGTAGTGGTATTGTTTTGTGAAATTACACTAAGGCATAAAAAAAGGGAATAAAAGAAGAGAAAGATGGAAGGGAGGAGATGTCAGGAAATAGTAGTGATTACTTCTGTTAATAAGAAATATTACAGGGACCAGCAGTTAGCGTAATGGCTATGTTGCTGGACTCCTATGTAGTCAACCGCAGTTTGCGTCCTGGACCTGGTGGCTTAAAACTCACACTGGGCACGTGTATGTGTGTGCCCAAGATCCTGAGAGGAGAATGGAGGAGAGGGGATTGCGGCGTGACCATCCTCCCTGGGGGTGATTTCTCGCTTTCTCTTTCTCTGTCTCTCCCTGTCTGGTGAGTGTACGTGCCCTACAGCATAAACCTCTCCAAAATAAATAAATAAATAAATAAGGAATATTACAATATCAGTCCATTTACTCCTTACACTTCCCATGGGTAAAAATTAGCACTCTCATTCTAACAATAAAGTAAATTGAAGTCTAGACAACTTCAGTTAACAACTGATTAGACAATTAGCAATTCTAACAGAGAAAGGACTGGAACTCAAGTTTTTCTGAACTAATAATGCACATAATTTTTTTACTGTATCCTGGATGGTCAATATGTTTTAAAACTCCAATGATTACTTAAAGCTTCCTAGTTACTGCATTATGGGGAACTAGCGGCCCAACCTAAATGCACTACAGACTGCTGGAATTAGTGATGTCTGTTGTATATGGCAGAGTGACATGGGATGTTCTTCTAACTCTATCTCGAGAGCCTTGAGCTCTATAGTCTCCCTGAAAGACTCCTTGGCCATCATTCCCAATACTTTACAGCTCATGGAAAGCCAGTTTCTGTCAAGTCATCTGCCTTTGAGAAGCCACAGAAATCTCAGAAGACTCTTTGTGGGACCAGAAGTATCACTCCTCCCACTTATGTAGGGAAGCACATATCATTACCCATCACCCAGCCACATCTCCATATCTACGGAAAGGAAAACTGAGCTTGTGTTTGCTTTGCATGGCATTCAAAATCTGCTATTTGATGAACTCTACTTACTTCTCTTCACAACTTCCCTACATAACCACTACCGCCACCACCCCACCACCTTCAGCTATCTGGCCTACCTATATTCTACAGCTAAAGTAACAGGTTTCAAGTATCAAAGCCTGATATCTGACAAACCATATCAACACCTGTCATCTCTTCCTCTTTAGTAATAAAATTCTGCTTTTATCTGGAATTGTCATGGTCAGGTGAGTGACCACAATTTCAGTTTCTTTTGTAGCAAAGTGTGACAATCTACTCATATTTTTTAAATTTTAATTTTATCTATTTATTTATTTACATTTTTTATACATTCAAACACATTATTTAGCTTACAAAGTGAACATTTGAATATGTGAGCATTTCTCCCCGATCCAGTTGATCAAAGTATAACACCACTACCTCCCTGTCCCGACAATGCTCTGCCTCCATATCCCTCCTCCAAATGTCCTTCCCCAGGCCCCACTCCTCCACACACACATGACATCTGGCATTCATACCCATCCCTTGTATTTGTACATCCTTTAACCCATCAGTTTCAGTCATAGAGTGTGGACACATGGTATATATTAAGTGGGGACATACAATGTCTCTCCTTCATAGCCTGGCTTGCTTCACTCAGCAGTACATCTTCCATATCAACAGCCCTCAGAATGGGAAAATATTTTTGTAAATTATGCATCAGATAAGGGACTGATAACCAGAATACACAAGGAACTAAAGAAGCTGTTAGGAAAAAAGATGATCAGCCCTATTAAAAGATAGGAGAAGGAGTTGAAAAAAACCCTCATTGAAGATGGCATATGAATAGCCAGAAGGCATATGACAAAATGTTCAAGGGAACCAGCAGTTAGCGTAATGGCTATGTCTCTGGACTCCCACATAGTTGACAATGGTTTGTGTCCCGGACCCAGTGGCTTAAAACTCACGCCGGGCGCGTGTGCATATGTACCTAAGATCCCGAGAGGAGAATGGAGGAGAAGGGATTGTGGCATGACCATCCCCCCTGGGGGGTGATTTCTCGCTTTCTGTCTCTATGTCTCTCTCTGTCTGTCTGGCGAGCGCACGCACCCTATAGCAAAAAAAAAAAAAAGCTCTCAAAAAAGAAATGCTCAATATCCCTCATCATAAGGGAAATGCAGATCAAAACAACAATGAGATACCACCTAACCCTAGTCAGAATGTCTAAGATTAAAACAAAAAAAAAGATAAGTGTTGGCGGGGGTGTGGTGAAAGGGAAACTCTCTTACACTGCTGGTGGGAATGTAAATTAGTCCAACCACTGTGGAGAACAATTTGGAGATTTCTCAAAAGTCTACAAATAGAACTACCGTATGATCCAGCAATCCCACTCCTTGGCATCTACCCAAAGGACAGAAGAATTCTTCATTGGAAAAGTGCTTGCACATCAATGTTTATTGTGGCACTTTTCATGATTGCTAAGACATGGAAGCAATCCAAATGCCCCCGTATAGATGAATGGATTGAAAAACTGTGGCACATATACTCTATGGGATTCTATTCAGCCATAAAAAAAACCCAACAGAACCCTGGCTTTTGACAGAAAGTGGAAGAATATGGAAGATTTACTGCTGAGTGATCATCTACTCATATTAATTGCATATAAATTTTGTTTGAGATTTCTGTGAAATATTTTTGAAAGGAGAGGTAGTAGTCCTACTGTTTCGGCCCTTTTGCTTTACCACTGCTTAACATGTGGATGATGCAAGGTCTCAACAAATTCCTAGAAAAAATAAATTAAAATATATGTTAATTTTGATGCAAAAATATTTGTGATTGACATAGAGTTTTTTCATAAGATACATTTCCTCTAACTTTTTGAAAATGCCCTCAGATAGCTATAACCCAGGTAGCCTTCTTGAATCACAAATTGGGAAGGGTGAGAGGAAGGGAATCAAGAGGAAAAAAAGAAGCAAAATATTTAAAGATCAAAAAATGAAAAATTATCTGTTGATAATATGTGTATGATAATATCCTTAACTGGATATGAATATAGTATATTCATGCTGGAAAAATTCATTTTGCAAGCTATTATGATATATGTTGCCTAAATGTGTTTAGTTAATTAATTAAAGGATTTTTAAAAATGGAAGCTGATGCTGAGATCATACATACAGACCGTTTAACATTTGCTCTCTAGATCCATTTTTCGCATCCTTTAAAAATCTTGTTCTCTGCTCTAGAAGGCTGACCTCTATTGACAACATCACACAGGCTCCTTTGTCCTTTAAGGACTACATGAATTAGCCAGTGAGAGATTTCAGCAATATACTGAAGGGTGAAAGAAAGCAAGCTTGCAGTTTTTGTTTCTCTGGTTTCTCTGCCAGGTTGTAAAAGGAAAGGGTCATTGTTCCTCTGACAAAGACCCCCGTTCCTGTCAAGCTGGCCCTCTCTAGCATCCTGAGCTCTGGCAGGGTTTGCTCACAGTTCCTTACTATTTATCCTAGTAGTGGAGATAACTACCCATTCAGGCAGGTCTTTATTAGTTTTACTATCTCTCACTCCACTGTATTGATCAGTGTTCTCAGTGCAAAGAGTGGAATACTAGAATTGAGTTGTTTGTAGGAAATTTTTTTTTTAAAGAAAGTGACTGTGCAAAGGTGAGCATGAGATTTAGCAGAAACAATTATTACTCCCAGATTTGAAGAACTAAAGAGAGGAAGCTATTATTTAACCTGGAAAAAGAGAGAAATAGCTTGAGAGAAATTTTAGTGTATGTTAGAAAAATGCATAGAACTTGGGACCAACCTATGATGTGGTGGTTAAGACACATTGCCAACTGCAAGCTTTGAATCCTAGACCTGGTTGCTTCAAAATGCACACCAGGCATATGTGCACATGTGTCAGAAATCCAAAAATATGGGCAAGGTGGAGGAGAAGGGATTGTGGCAGAACGGTTTCCCCATGGTGAGTGCTTTCCCTCTCTTGCCTTCTTTCTCTCTCCCTCTCTCTCTCCTCTGTCTCTCTCCTATGAATGCACATGCCCTCTGAAAAATATGCAAAGGAAACAAAAACATCTAGAGCCCAAGGTGACTGGGCTGGGAGGAAAACAAGGGCTTGATTCTCAACCTCAGTCTTTCCTACTCTGTCAGTGTTTCCTACTGATTGAACTAATAGAAATGGAAAGTTAAGAGAAGCCATAGATATAGAGCATGTGTCTACGTCGCTATGGAGAAGTATGGAAAGTGAACATGGAGGAGCATACAGGAGAAATACAAGCAAGTCTGTCCATTAAGTTTAAATAGTTGCTGATTTAAATATTTATCAATTACCCCTTTAAATTTGCCATCATTTTTTGCATTGTGAATTATATAGGTACGGGTATCAGAAGTAGCTTTTCTTTTCTCTCTCTCTCTCTCTTTTTTTTTGGAGAGGCTTTTGCTATAGGGCACGTGTGCTCGCCAGACAGAGAGAGACAGAGAGACAGAAAGCGAGAAATCACCCACCGGGGGGATGGCCACGCTGCAATCCCTTCTCCTCCATTTTCCTCTCAGTATCTTGGGCACACACGCACACCCCCCAGCCGTGAGTTTTAAGCCACTGGTCCAGGACGCGAACCGTGGTTGACTACGTGGGAGTCCAGCGACATAGCCATTATGCTAACTGCTAGTAAAAAACTCTTCAAAAAAAAAAGAAGTACACTGATAGGCCAGTAGGCGCATGTTGCTTAAGGCAGCTGGACTCCCATATGACTGACTGAGGTTCAAGCCCCAAACCTGGGAGCTTGAAAATCACACTGGGCTCATGTGCATTCATGCCCAGAATCCTGAGAAGAGCATGGAGAAGGGATGGTGGCAAAGCTATTCCCCACACGGGGGTGATTTCTCACTTTCCCTCTCTCTCCTTTTCTCTCTCTTGCAGGAGATCATGTGCAGCCAATGGTAAAAAACCTGGAAAAAAAAATAACAACCAAACAGTACATTGATGAAGGGATCACCAGAATTCACTAAACCAGCTAGAACAGTGAGCTCTGCTTCTGTGCAATGAGGATTCCCAGTGGAAATGATGGGGTCCCACAGAAGCAGGGGTCGGGTGATAGCATGTAACCTTTAGAAGTATAGTGGGTACAATTACCATAATTAACCACAGGGGTCTACAGCAATGGCTAATTATTCCCAAGGCTCCTGGGAATAAAATTACCTGGGCAGCCTCCTAATGCATTAACTTATATAAAGTAGAAAAATCCCAGGTCTGTTGAACAAGAAAAAAGACCTAAGGTACCATTGTGTAGCCCACAACCTCTCATTCAATTCTAAAATTTAAACTGTCTCACAGACCCAGAATGCCTTCATCACCAGGCGGGTCCCCTTTGAGGAAAGAACCTCAAAAAAAGGCCTATTTTATTTACTGTGAATATTTTTCCACATTCTCTCCAGAGGCTGTAATCCCCTAATAGTGTGACTGAGAAAAAGTAAGTAATCAGACTTTATGTGGTTATTAGATACTAGCTCTGAATGGATCCATTTGATCCCTTGGTCCAATTAGGTTCTCATGGAGATCAGGTGAGAAAAGAAGCCTTGGCAAATTAATCTTCCCCAAAATTGGTTGGTATTGTTTTTCTCTCTTTCCTAAGTCCTAGACTATTTAAAATAAGTATGCATACTTTATAAGTGGCAAGGTTCTTTCACTGGGTCTCTGCCCTATGGAATGAAAGCTATTGCTGTAGAAATGCCCCATATAGTTTTCTTCCATGGTATTCTTTTCCAAAATACTAAACCAAAAGATACTAAATAAAAAGTATATTAAGTCAAAAGCAATATGCATTCCTGGTCAGTATTATAGACGTTAGTGCTACCATTAAGGATTTAAGAGAAAAAGTGTGGCTATTTTATTTATGTTTTAATCTACCTATTTTATGCCCATTTAACTTTGCTGTTTGACTATTACAAAAGTTAAACTGGTCTTGGTGAATGACTTTGGATTATAACAACTTTAATTGGCTAATACAATATTATAATGATATATCTGCTGTTCTGGATAGGGTACAGTTTGTTTTTTTGTTTTTGTTTTTTTGCTAGCAGGCATGTACACTCACCCAAGAGAGATGGAGACAGAGAGAGAGAAAGAGAGAGAGAGAAAGAAAAAGAAGGGGGAGAAGGAGGAGGAGGAGGAAGAAGAAAAAGGAAAGTAAGAAAGCACCCACCATGGGAAATGGTTATACCACAATTCCTGCTCATCCATCTCTCCCTCATTCCAGGATTTTGGACATGTATCTGGCATGTTTTTCAAGCTGTCAGAACTGGGACTCAAATGGACCAGTTGGCCAAGTGGGATCCAGCTGCCTTAACCATCATGCTCCCAGATGGCTCCTGGCAGGATCATTTTATGGAACAAATAAACAAATGCCTTCGCCCCTAGTGTGCTACTGAGGACTGGCTGAGTGGCACAGTGGTAATGCACTGGTTGAGCGAAGCTGGATCAGGATGGATGATCACGGCTTCATTTCCCTAGTCAACCTGTATGTGCAGGTTGTGCATGCCCATAATTCTGGCTGGGAAGCCCTGGAGGGAAATTTTGCAACTTCTCATGACATATGGACCTTTGGGCCCAGCAGACACAATGGTTCTTAAAGGGACTGTGGCAGATGGAGATGCTTGGTTAGGTCTCTGGTCAGTCAAAATGTGAGAATTAATAGCAAAGGGCCCATGGGTTGCAGATTAAATGCATCCTGTTTGGACAAAAATGATCTTTTTTGAAAAGCAGTTCCTGGCATATAACTGAATCCTAATAAATTGAAGGCCTAAATATGGGATACCAAGTGGTTTTGTGACCCAAGGTGACCAATATGGAATAAACACAAGCACAGGTGCTGAGGGATAGAAGGGATGAACTGATTATTCTGTTTACTTTTCTAGTTTAATTTTTAACTCTTCATCCTGTTCTGTGCTCCGAGGGGCTAATCATATCCCCTGGGCTTCTCTTCTAGCAGCATTTGGCCAGTGGTAGGCAGGCAATGAGGGAAACAGCAGAAGAGGACTGAAGGTGTGTTCATTCCCCATGGTTCCTCCCCCGTTGAACTGAGATTTAGCGGTGGTGGTGTTACTCTCCCTTAAGCATGTAGCTCCTTACTGTATGACTACACTCAAAAGTTCCTATAGCAGTATCTCCCGCTTGCTCCTTTAGGCCTGAAAATAAAGTTGGCTTCTCCCTATTGATATTTCTTGGCATCTTTGGCATCCTTTTTATTCATTTTTTACTTCATACCTTTATAGATATTTTCTTTACTCAATCCTTAATCATTACTACTCTGAGTTATGCAATCAAATTTCCCCCCCCTCCCCAGGATAGATGGCGGGGCAAAAAGAAGCCATGGAAAGATATTAGGACACATTCTACTAAATATTTATGAACTTAAAAAAAAGTATATTTATTCATTTCCTGAGTGAAAGAGAGAGAATCTCCAATAGGATCCCCATACATGATTGAAACCATCCTTAGCCAGCCTTGGACTATGGGACACATACCAATATGCTGAGGAAGGTCTGTGAACTTGAACAGGAAGTTCTCATGTAGGCTGCTTTGTGTCATGCTGCTGCACCATGGTCTAGCCCCATCTTTTTAGTAAGAGTTCAGTGAAATCTCTCTCTTTTAAAATCATTATTACTTTGGAGTTTTTCTAGTATAGGCAGTCAAGCATAAGCCCCAGTGATGGAACTCTTCACTTTGATAACTCCTCTTATCAATATTTGGAAACTGCTGCTTTTCATTTCTTTCTTACTGGTCTCATCCCAGCATTCACCGTATCCTATACCACATCTCTCTTTCCTCTGAATATCAGATTTCATGCCTTTCCCATTTGCTTCAAGCTTAGGATGTGTAAATGTACCATTACCTAATGTTCATGTATCACCCACTGTCTTTCAACCAAGATGCAGCAAACGTGTGCTGAACCAAGTAGATAATTAATAAATCAATATGTTATTGTTAAGAATGGTGCTTTCCTATTTATTTAGAAAGAGTCAAACTTGTAAGAAGAGATAATCATCTAATAATAGATAGAATATTTTCTTTCTGAATTCTTGCTATAAGGCTGTCATATAGCAAGGTTTTTTCCCCTCTGATTCTGCTTGAAAGGCAATGTGGAAGGGAATAGCAGATGGTTACATCACTGGGCTCTCAAGTAGTCAATCTTGGTTGCAATCCTGGACCTGGTGGCTTAAAACTCATGTCGGGCACATTTTTGTGCTTGCTCAAAATCCTGAGAAGAGGGGCCAGCAGATGGTGTGGTGGTTAAGGGTGCTGGACTCCCACATGGCCTACTGTGGATCAAGTCCTGGACCTAGCAGCTTGCCTTCTCACTTTTGCTCTGTCTCTCTCACTTTGTCTCTCTCTGGTCAAATTTTTAAAAATAAATTAATAAATGAAGTTAAATAAAATAATTCTTTAAAAAACAATCGTGAGAAGAGAATGGAGGAGAAGGGATTGCAGCATGGCTGCCCACTCCGGAGAGTGGTTTCTCACTTTCAGTCTCTCTGGTAAGTGTATGCGCTCTATAGCAAAAATCTCTTTAAAAAAGAAAAGAAAGACAATGTGAAAGAATATCAGTGCTAAATGTTTTAATAAAAAGGGAAGAAAGACTATGGAAGAGTACTAGAGTACTTGACCCTGTTTCATCTTTCTCCAAGATCATTGTTGGGGAAACCTTTGAGGTCTATAGCCCCCAAAGACCTTTCTGCAAGGTGTGGAAATCAAAATCTTCTCACTTGACCTGAGCAAAAATTTCTCTTCCTTCCATGGCTACCCCATTAAAAACTGCAACCCGGCAGTTGGGGTAGCTAGATCTACATGGCTGACCATATGGGTTGAGTCCTAGGCTTGATAATTTGAGGAACATGCCAGATGCATGTGTGTGGGTGCCCAAAATCTTGAATGGAGAGAAGTAGAGGAGAAGGGATTGCATTGTGACCATCTCCCATAGGAGGTGTTTTCTTGCTTTACTGCCCTGTGTGTGTGTGTGTGTGTGTGTGTGTGTGTGTGTGTTTGTGTGTCTAGTGAGCATACACGTCCTCTGGCAAATTAAGCACAAACAAAATAAAAAATCTGCAGATAGCGCTGTCAGCTTTTTACTGAGAAATGATTTTGTCTGTGCGTGGCTGATTGGCACCTATCTCGTGGAATTATTGGCACTAGAAGGGCAGAGGTTTTTTGTTTGTTTTGTTTTGTTTTGTTTTATCTTGGGTGTTATTGGATTCTAAACAGCTAACATATGACTGGCTGATAGCAAGAAGTAAAAGGAGTAACTTAAACTCATTACTAGACACAAGTCCAAGACTTTACTCAAAATCCAGCAACACACTCCTCCATACAACTTTACTTTCCTGCCATTCTTTATTACCTTTAAATCTGCTCTACCGGATTGGTAGTTTTAACTCATCCTGTGGTTCCAAATAATTTCTGTTTTTAAATGTCACTTTTCATGCTATTTCATAAGCATATTTGTCTTTCTTATTAGACTGTGGATTAAAATTGTGAAGCACAGTAGCTACGCAGCTGAGTACTTAAACCTTAGGCTCTGAATGGCAGCTCTACTACTTCATAGCTGTATCATTTTACTTATTTATCACTTACGTGGTTCTGTGTCTTTGTATAAGGTCGATTTAATTCATTCATTTATGTAGATAGCCTTTATTATGTGTCTAGTATTGCCAGGTGCTAATGTAGGTGTTAGTTACCAAAAAAGGAAAGAAAGAGAAAGACAGGAAGAAAATGAGAGAAGGAAGAAAAGAGAGGAAGAGAATAGTAGCAGAAGGAAGGAAGCAAGGAGAAAACAGAAGGAAAAAAGAAAGGAAAAGAGCAGTAAAGGGAAAGGGAGAAAAGGAAAGAAAAGGTAAAGAGAGCCATTGCTCTCATGGTGTAACATCTAGACAGGATGTATCCCTCTTCATTTATGTCGATAATACATACCTCTAAAACAAAAATATAATTATGCATATTTATAAGTACTTTGAAAAAATAAAACAATGTAAGGGAATAAAGTTTGATAGAAATGGAGAAAACTTCTGGAGTCTATTTTATTTTCCCAGAGAGCACATGTACTCACCGGAGTGAAGCAGACAGAGGGAGAGAGAGAGAGAGGAGAGAGGGAGGAGAGAGAGAGAGAGCCTCACAATGAAGTGTGGTTCTGTCACAATCTCTTCTCTTCTGTTTCTCCATCCTGTAGAGGTTTTAAGCACAAATGCACTTGCACTGTGTGATTTTCAAGCTGCTGGGGCTTGGATTCAAACTGTATGGTCAGCCATGTATAGAGTTTGGCTCACCAGGCTATTTGGCCAGCCTTGGTTTATCTTCCTGAGCTGTGGTAATATATTTTCTATGCTCTTTGGATTTAGGTGTGGCATCATAATTTGTTTTAAGCCCATGAAAGTTGAACAAAGGGAGTGGCATGCAGAATGTTTAAGAAAAACCAATTCAAGAGTTGATGTAGCTCCTTTCCTGTCTGGAACAATTATGGAAGCATCTACTGAGAAGTGTAGGCCTTTAGGTGATTCACATTGGCCCTCTACCTGTGATTTGGACATTCTTTTACCATAGCATAACCTACCCTAACCTTATTGATGTGAGTTAATCATAATGCCTGACACCCAGAAGTACTATCATTGTTGCTGTCATCATCACTGTTCCTTAGCTTTATTATAGTAACATTTGTATTGCCTGCGTAGAAACATAGTAGGGAGTAAGTATCATTTTTGTGAATAACTGTGTTTTAAGACACTAAAATGCAAATCTTTTGATCCTATCTTCCCAAATGGAAAAAATAAAGTCCAAAGAATTCAAATTACTTGTCAGAGTTGGCAGAATGGCAGCACGCAGATCTAAGGAGATCCCCCTGGAGGGAAAATTAAACTTTACATGTTGAATTCTATTTTTCTATTGATTAGCAATATAAAACTAGATACACACACTTTTAAAGTCATTTGGCTTAAAGATCTAATCTAATTAGGAATGAAGACAGCCTCTAAAAATCAAGTATATTAATAAAAAATGTTAACTCAAGGAAAATGCTATTAAGAATAGTAAAATTTGTATCAAAATGTCAATATAAACTAACAATGGGTATTTATTTTTCAGCAAATAAATTAATCCTTAAAATAAATGATTAAGTAACTTAACTGCACAAAAAAGTCAGTTTAAACTGAAATATAGTTTAGTTTCTCTTAAACCTTTGCACGTGAACCAAAGGAAAAAAGTGTAACTTTCTCTGGAAATTACTAACAGCAGAGGAGTAAATCCACTCATTGTGAAACATGTAAGGACAGATCTGGAGGGGTAGAGAAATGCAAAGCACATCAGAGGCAATTTTTCAGAAGATAAAATTAAATCAAAGGCAAAAGCAAGTTTACTGGAACATAGATATAAATAATAAAATGAGAACTACATTTTTCTAAAATAAGAACGTGTCCCTTCAATATCTATTTCTGTGATATCTCCAAAAATCAACTCCGTGATTTAAAATTCTGTAAGTGAAATTCCAAGTACTCTATTTCTGATGCGTACTAAAAACTGGTGACTTAGTTATTTTATTTCCTTTCTAGCACAACAGTAGCTGCAGCAAAAATATTGTCATTTATGTGTATTATATATTAATAACAAATATAGTGTAGCTAGAATAGTAGCCTTAAGAAGTTTGGTATGAAATGATGTGCTCTAATAGGGCTTAATATGAAAATATGCAAGTAATGCTTTTTTATTTTTTTAAGGTTTTTGCCTCAGGTGCATATGCTTGCCAAAGAGAGAGAGAGAGACAGTAAGAGAGAAAGTGAGAAATCACCCCCCAGGGGAAATGGCCACACCACAATCCCTTCTCTATTCTCCTCCTGGAATCTTGAGCATGCACTCACATGCACCCATTGTGATTTTCAAGTCACTGGTTTGGGGACTCAAACTGGTCAACCAGGTGAGAATCCAGCAACATAAACACTATGTCATCTGCTGGCCCCAATAATGCTTTTCATAGGTCAAGAAATAGTCATTGCAAGTTATTCTGCTCTTGGAACCGAGGAAGAAGAGATTCAAAGGACTAGAACGTAAGAGATGCACTGTACTTTTAATTTCTGGTTGTGTGATAGTCTATAATATATGTGTGTGCATTTGTATTTTTTGGACAATGTTTCGCTAAGTCCTGATTCATGTGCTTCCCAAGTAGCTAGGACCATCGGTGTTCACTACCATTGCAGACTAAATCTAGATTTAGTCTAACCATGTTGCTCAGGCCAGCCTAAATCATGATCCCCCTGCCTCAGTCTCTGAATCACTGGAATTACAGTTTCCACCACCTTGCACAGCCTGCAGTTTGGGCCAGAATTGAGCTGGGCCTTCCACATGGGACCCATGAATTAACGTGTCTAACAGCACATACCGATATGACTGGGGCTGTTTGACAGAATATATTAACCTAAGTAGGACAAATCTGTGAAATGTGTTCTAGTAGAAATGAGAAATTACTTTTGGTTCACTTTAATATTTTTCTTTATTCGGAGCTCATAGACTGATTATGTGACTATCATAAGAAGTTTTAACCTGGCAGCTAAGTTTTCAGCAAGCCGTTCCTAGACACTACGTCATTGTTGAATTTGCATTAGTATTGAAATAAAACACACAATGCACCAGTAGTCTTGCATAGTATTTGTCTTGTGTCTTGCCTATTTCACTTAGCATAATGTCCTCCATGTCCATCTATGTTGTGGCAAATGGCAGGATTTACTTATTATTTAAGGCTAAATAAATAATATCACATTGTATATACATACCACATTTCTTTATTCATTCATCCATTGATGGACATTTAGGTTGTTTCTATACCTTGGTTATTGTGAATATAATAATGCTCTAAACACAGGTATATGAATATTTCATAAAATTCCTTTGGAAATATGAATATGAATACCTAGAAATGAGACTGCTGGAACATATGACACTTCTATTTTTTTTTTTTAAACAACCTCCATACTATTTTCCTTAATAGCTGCACCAATTACATTCCTTCTTGTAGGAAAACTGGAAGGTACTAGTTAAAACATACATGGTTTCAATTATGCAAGATGAATAAATCCTGAGAAATCGACTATACCGCACAGTGCTTATAGTTTACAAATCTATAGTATATTTAGAATTTTACTGAAAGGATAGCTCTTATATTAAATGTGCTTTTCACAAAATAATGATAATAAAATAATAAATAATGAGGATGGGTGGAAACTTTTTGACATACATTGTTTATGACATAGATTGTTTTGATGGTTTCATGAGTAAATACTTATCTCCAAGCTCATCTAGTTGTTTACATTAAGTATGTACAGTTTTTTGTATCAGTCAGATCGCAGTATTATGGTTCAAAATAATTAAATTAAACCAAAATATAAACCCATACACAATCCATAAAAATGATCTAATTTTTTAATTTGTATAGATAAAAATTTATTTCAATTTTTCTCTATAACCATTTCAGTTGGTAAGTTCTTCTATGAGAATGACAGACAGATAGACAAAGAGAGACGAAATGAAGACAGAGACAGGAACCCTCCCAACAAGGTCATCATGCTATAATCCACCCCCAGCTTCCCAGCCAGCCCAGCTTACAGAAATAAGTATTGTGCCCAGCACGTACAGGGAGACTTGGAACATGAAACTGTCCATATGACTGCAGCATTGCAGATTTTGGTGATGCCACCACTGTCCGGTCCCAGCAAGGAGCTTTTAGATTCAGAAAGTTAAACGCAATAATATTTTCTCCTACCTGGGGAATGATTTCTCACTTTCTGTATCTCTGTCTCTCTCTTTCTGGTGAGCACGCATGCCCTATAGCAAAAACCTCTACTCCCCCCCCGAAAAAAAAAACAAAACCATAAAATATTTTCAAGGAATAAATAATAAAGAATAATAGCTATTATTCAAAGGACAGTAAACACATATCTCTTACATTCAGTCATCTGTGGTTTGTGTATGTATGATTTAAATTTTATGATTTGTGTACCATATTGGAAGCAAAATGAACATCGTTTTAATGACTTTAAATAGGAAAGAAAATCATGTTTTTATGTGTTCTAAAGAGAAAACACAGATCATATCCTTCTCTTCACTGAGTCTTACTCAAATGGCTGACACTACTGGGTTAACTGAGTTAGTAAGACTCGAATTTTTAAAATGTATTGAAATAAAAGGCTCTTTCACTAGCAAATCCACTAGAATTATCAGATCTTCACCACAGCTCAGTCATTAGGCAGATGGATGGGTTTTTACTCCTATCATTTTTAATTCTCACGGAATTACATTTATCCTCCCTAAACCAGTACAATGTATGCTTTTCTTGGTTCAGTTAAAAGGGATGCACTCTAGGAAAGATAAATTATTCCATTATCACCAAAACATTTATTAAATGTCCATAGTTTTAAGAGGCAGCACTGAGTATCGTAAATGGAAATTAATCAGGCTCAATCCCTGCCTTTTCAGTGGTTACACTGTGAGATATTCAGACATCAATGATGCAAGAATTTTAAGGTCATGTGTTCAACATGGGATGTAAAGCCATGAGTTAAATAAGTATATCATATTACCATGAACATTTGCACCTGTGAGCAAGGTATGTCAATGAGCTGGATGAAAGAGGAGACACCCCAGGAGGTGGATGTCATGGTGATTAATTGGTACACCCGCAATCATGTAAGAAAGACCCATACCCAAGTCCCAGGTCTTGACTGAGAGCTATCCAAATGAGCTCAAGGAAGTAGTAGGTACAGTGATTTTTTCTGAATCTTCCATATCTCATCTCAAAAATTACTAAAAGGAAGAGATTGTCATCTTACATCTGCTCTCATATTTTAAAAATGCTTTATATGCTATGGGGAAGAGAGTTCAATGAAAAGTAAATTGAAAAATATTATGGAGAGTCACAGAACCACAGTGAATATTTACCACACTGGTAGAAATTTAAGCACTTGCTTAGAGAATTATACCCATTTTATACATTTACCATCTCTAATAAATCAATCTATCACTATCTAGCTATATACAGCATCTCCGAATGGTTCTAGATCTTACTAAGATCAATCTCATTCTCTCAAACTCATCCCTTCTGCATCTTCTCTGAGACAACCAAGTTAATATAGATTGTTAATCTTTTCATTCTTTACAACTGTAATAACTACCTAGCTATTTTTCTTGATCTTTGCTCTCTCTGGATACCAATCCCTTACACAATAGGACCATGCTGGTGATTTGAGTTCATTTTTTAAAATATGCATCACATTTATACAGATTTACTTTTAAAATACTCAAGGGCTTGGGTCATCAGGTGGCGTGGTGGTTAAGGCAGCTGGATTTCACATAGTTAACTTTGCAGTTCAAGTCCCAGACCTGGCAGACTAGAAGTCAGTTTCTGTGTGTGTGTGTGTGTGTGTGTGTGTGTGTGTGTGTGTGTGCATGCCCAAAATCCCAAGAGGAAAATAGAGGAGAAGTGATTGTGGTGTGACTATCTACCTTGGAGGGTGATTTCTCACTTTCCTGCTTTTCTCTGTTTGTCTCTCTCCAGTGAGCATGCATACCCTCTAACCAAAAAGCAATGAAAAAAAAAAAAGACAAATTTACCCAAGAGGTTTCCATCAACTAATCAATACAATTTTTTGAATATGTATATTTATTTAATTCTTCCATGAGTGAGAGAGACAGAGACAGCACATCCATCAGGCTCTTGTCAGCATTATTCCAGGCCTGGATCATGGGTACAAGCATGCCTAGCATACTCAGGGAGATCTCTGGACATGAATAAGAAACTCTCATATTGGTCAGCCTCACAGAGCAGTCCACTTTACCACTGCACCACCATCCAGCTCCTGAAATCTTGACTCATCAAATAATTCACTCCAGTCTTCCAGTTTTATTTCTATAGCTACTTTTCCATTAATACTTACTCACTCCCCCATCTCAACTATGTTTGATTAATTTTCCATGATTAGTTCCATTATATATATACATACATATATATATATATGATATCTCAAAACTGGTTTTATCTTTCTTCTCCACTTGAAGAGCTCTCACTTTACCTTTAATATTGAGTCCAAATGTTATCCTTCTGTGTAATTTCCTGATAGTTTCCAAGACTGCTGAACACTGTTTTTCCACAATGTTTTATGTGTCTGATTCTCTAAAAATTCTTAAATCTCTTCAAAAGAAGATACAATTCACCTTCCCACCAATAGTGTAGGAGGATTCCCTTTAAATTAAAGCAGTCACTGTGGAGGTTTCTCAAAAACCTGTAAATAGAATTACCATACAACCCAGTAATACCACTCCTGAGTATTCACCCAAAAGATATGAAGACACTTAGTCATAAAGACATTTGCACATCCATGTTAATTGCAGCATTATTTATAATTGCTAGGACATGGACTCAACCTAAATACCCAAGAATGGGTGACTGTATTGAAAAAATGTGGAATATGTACAGTATGGAATATTACACAGGCATATAAAAGCAATAAGACCCTATCATTTGATACGAAGTGGATGAATGGAGGAGGTTGTCTTTTTTTTTTTTTTTTTCTTTAAGGTTTTTTTTCATAGGGCACATATGCTTGCCAGAGAGACAGAGGGAGATAGTGAGAGGAGAAGTGAGAAATGACTGTCCAGAGGGAATGGCCATACTACAGTTCTTTCTCCTCCATTCTCCTCCTGTGACTTAGGGCATACATTCACATGTGCCTGTCATGATTTTCAAGCCTCCAAGTCCAGGGTTCAAACTGTGGACAGCCCTGTGGGAGTCTAGCGCCTTAACCACCATGCCACTTGCTGGCCCCAAATTTAGAAAATTTAATACTGAGCAAAGCAAGCCAGAATACAAAATATAGATATCGTATGTTCCCACTGAATATATTGAATGTGTGCACTCTATGACGGAAACTGAGAGATTAGAAGATACACTAGCAGGGAGAGCAAGTGTAGATATCAGAAACTGCAGTAGAGGGGGAGAGTGAGAGTGAAGGAATCAGAAAACAAAGCAAAACAAAACAAAACAAGACATTTAACAGGCGTAAGAATGAACAGTTATCTAAGTTATCTATTGAGGATGATGTATATGTTCATTTCTTTGACTTGATTGTCATGCACTGCATGCATACTTTGAAATACCACATATATGCTGTAAAAAATAACAATGATTACATTTAAATTAAAAGGGCATAGAGTCTTGTTTATATTTTTTCACTGCCATTACTATTAATGAGTTAATACCATCTTCTCATTACTCTTGATTTTGAATTTCATAGTTCTTTCAAGTATATTATATTATTTTATGCTCCTATCAAGATTGTCAAGCACTGCAGAGCATATTTTATTCTTATAAAACAGACAAAAAATGATGAATAAAACCAGTATATGAATGTTAGTTCTCTTTTAAATATTTTATTTTATTTACAGTTTAACTTCTTTCTATTATACCATAGACTACTATTTATAACACTACATTTTATCAGTGTGTATTTGTGTGTGTATATATACACACACACATATACATATATATAATCCACATATATAAATTATATACATAATGCTATATATCAATATATATTTGTGTATGTATATATAATTTCCCCAGTGGGATACAAAGAAAAACTGTTCCTTTGTTTTTGACATTTTTTTTAACATTCATTAAAGATCATTGTGTAATAAGCTAAAACCTCCCTAACCTTTATTTCTTTCATTTTATCTAGACCCATTGTGATATAAGGTATTATACACTTTAGATAGATGCTTTGGGATAAGGATTTATGAAATAACCATTGGGGTCAACTACTATGGTCATTTCAAAAGTGTTGGTACAACAGTTCAAATAGATCATGTCCTTTGAGCCTTTTAGGGAGGATAACCATACATTTACTTTGGACAATGTCTGTATTAGTCATATGGTCAGTATTTTCATTTTTCTTCTATTCAAAAGACTGAATATTAATAAAAAAGGAAAATATTTTATTAATATAGCCAAATGTTGGGGGTCAGCAAGTGGCATAGTGCTTAAGGCACTGAACTTCCACATGGCCAACTGTGGTTTGAGTCTCATACCCAGCACCTTGAAACTCACCCTGGGTGTTTGTGCGTGTATGCCCAAAATCCCAAGAGGAAAAAGGAGAAGAGATTGCAACATGGCCATCCCCTTTAGGGGGTGATTTCTCACTTGCTCTCTCTCTCTGTCTCAAATGCATGTGCCCTATAGCAAAAATCTCCAAAAAGAATAAGAGAAAAAAAATACAGCCAAATGCACAAACAAGCAAAGAAACAAAAACCCAACAAACTAGTAAATGTCTCTACATTTCTATGTTGAAAATAAGGCAGGTTTTGTTTTTATCCTACTGTGGGGAATAGTGGGCAGAAGAATATTAAGAAATATACAAAATCATTTTTCATTCCAGAATGAAAGGAAGAACATTCAGGCTAGTGCTCTCCAAAAGGAAAAGCAATGACTAGGTAATTGCTTTTATGAGATAATGTTGTGTTTTAATGTAGACAGCAAGGCTATACCCACAGCTTTCAGGAGGACACATGGCTTCTCTGGTGTCTGCTATTGTTTTGTCCTGGTGCATTAATATTCAGTTGCCCAGATCCTTTTCGTGAGCAGAGCCTTACATTTATGAGCAGATATACAGGTTCTGTTAGTGACCTTCCACTGACCAACACTGTGTACAAAATATCTATTCTTGTCTGAACATTTGGAGCAAAATTTGGTAAATAATATAAGATTAAGGAGGGAAGATATAAATCAAAACTAAAGTCATGATTTCAGCACCTTCAACTGTGCTATATATTTTCTTTTATATCTGGGAGTTACTGAAATGGATAGAGATCCAAGATATTTGGAAATGCATGTCTCTAAAATCTAACTGGAATGCAATCACATTTGAGTAAAGGGCTATTAAAATGATGAGATCATTATATTGGGTCCTAGGATAAAAGACATTGTAAATATTTAGTCTTTTACAGTCACAAACACTTAAATGAATGAGTGTAGTCTATTCATTGGTTTATGGTTCTAATAGTCGCCAGGAAATGTCAAATTCACATGCTGTCCCAGAACACAAGATTTAGCTTTTGGATTTTTAATTTAGGTAAAAGATGTGAAAAAGCACACAGTCATTCAGATCCCTGTTGGCTCCACATCTGTGTAGGATTACATGCAAACAATATTTGAGCTAGCATTGGCAGTTACATAGGTTCACTAACATGAATGTAATTAATTGTATTTTTTCTAGTAGAAACAAAAAAAAAGATGAAGGAAGACAATTTGGAAAAGTACTATTTTCAGTAATAATCTTACATATGAGGTAAGGCTCAAAGTTGCCAAAATGGAATCTGGAACTAAGGATCCATCAGCCCTATGTCTAATGTAAATCATAATTGTTCTGAAAATGATTAACGTGGGGTGACAGCCAACGTTCCTTTGATAAAATAGTACTTAGTCTGATTCTACAACTGAGTAGACAGGAAATGGCTCACCTTTTTGGTAATGAATTAACTCTTTCATATAGGCCTATAGTAATTCTAAAATATAAGCCACAAATATGTCTTGGATGCCAGGAAATTAAATAAAGTTTCCAGGGGAAGCAGACAATAGCTCTTTTTCTATCCCTGTCTCACATTCCTCTTTTCTTCGTTTCTTCTTATCTGCAGATTTTGGCAGACAATGTGCCTATTGCTCAAGGAGCCTCTTAAAAATTCTCTTTGTTGATTTGGCTGCATCAGAACAGAAGTTAGTAAACAACAGCATGGCAGTGCCCTTTGGTGACTTGCAAAGCTACACAAAATATTTTAAGTGCATTATAATAGGTGGAATACAAAGGAAATTTTCATACTTTGTCAAATGCAATAGCTAAAATTATAATAAGATCCTGAGCTTTCTTCATTCCTGGAGAACAAAAAACTAGTAGTCTGAATCTTTGTCATCGTATCATGTATTAAATGCTTCTTTTAGACACATGTCTCTGCATTCCACACCACACTCCTTATACAAAGTTTTGCCAAGTCCAAGCTCTTCCCTCCCATGGGCATAACTTAAATGCATCTAGAAAATGATTTGAACTGCAGAGTGCATATCATTTTAAACTGGAAAGAAGAATAAAGCCTTGGAGACAGTGCAGAATGTGGTTATAGTAGTCCAAGTTAAAAATGACCAGAGCATCACCAAGGGATTTGGCTGCTAGACTAGTGTGGTTATTAATGGACAAATGCTCTTTCCTCAACCGGGGAACTGCTTCTACTCCTTGTGGTTATGGGAATAGGAAATGGAAGGAGACAACACTTTACTGGCAGACACATTACTGACCCTGCAGAGGCAGCAAAACTAATGATCAGAGAAGGCTTCAGAGAAAAAAGTCCTGCCAAGGAGAATAATTGCTGCAGAAGTACAGGATTCCTTGGACATGATGGGGACTGGGTTGCATGACTCCTTCTATCAAAGCAGGATGGATCAACCAAATGGGTTGTCGAATGAAACCATTCTAGTCACTTCAGTTATGACACACGTAGACAGTCACTTAGTGTGCTATATCTGGGATGGTATCAAGTTCAGATGTTCACTCTATAATCAGAATATGTTTTGATATTTCTACTTCAATAAATATGGCTATACATATAAAATGCAATGTTTTAGAACAGTCTATCTTCAAGATAATGCTTAAAGTAAACAAAATAGCACATTTTTTAAATTACAGATTTTAGCAAACTTTCTTTTGGTTGGAAAGAAATAGTAAGATACAGTTTAGATTTGATATTTTGCTTCATTCATATCTCAAAACTACTTATTTTAACAGTAATCAAACTCTCATGAAAAACACATTCAGAATAGAGGGAATGCAATATAATACATAAGACAGATGAAGGAAGAATGAATAATAAAATGACATAAATAAATACAATTAAATAAGAAAGAAAGTCAAGCTACTGTGGGTTAAATAATACATAGAAATCTTCCCCTCTTTCCAAGCAGTTATTCTCTTCAGTGTTTTTGCTGCTTAGTCACAATGACCAAGGGACTCAAAAAAAGGACTTAGCATGGGGACAAAAACACAATGAAAGGAGTTGGACAGACAAACAAACCAGTACTCTGATCTGCCATTTTGAAATTAAAAATCACTGGACAGATTTTAAAGAAAGATGACTTTTATAAGACCGATATTTTTGAGATGCTTAAAATTGTGCCACTAATGATCTATTCTTCCAGTTGGAGTGGATTACTGAATCTTAGAACAGAAATTTATCAAAGCTTTTTGAGTCTTTAAGAAACAATTTATTTAAATGAAGCTGCTCCTTGAAAGTGACATTATCAGCAGATACTTGGACAGTTTTCTTTGTAATAATATTATAAGACCTTGCTTGCTGGTAAGGGGAAATAAAACAGTCTTCTAAGGAGTTTTGGGAAAAGAAAATTAAGTAGCTAAATTGGGAAGAAATGGAAACAAAAAATGATCAGAAATGGCCTTTCCTTGCGTCTATGCCTTTCTACTGAGTGCCCCTCTTTCCGTACCAAGGAGTCGAGCAATGGTGGCTCTTCCTGATATTATTGGCAATCAGCTGAACGTCACAGCAAACATCACAGTCACAGTAGGGTTTTCTCTGTATTGAAAAAGCAGAATCCAGCTTCTTGTCACTCCATCAGAAGAGATGTGATTTCCTTACTAAAACAGAATGCTCAATCAAAAGATTTTTTGGAACTTCTCCTTTTGCCATGGAACCTGGTGAATGGTTTGAGTTTTTCCAAAATTACTTGAAATGTAGCTGCTAGGAGGCTGTGCCAACTGCTCCAATTTTCCTTTTAATTTTGCATTTTGTTGGATGCTTCCCTCAAGTCTTCCAGTGTAGTTCAGTCATTAGTCAGAGCTGGAAGGTTTATTATTTATTTTGACAGTCACCAGCTTATTTTGTCAAACAGTACACATTACTGCTCCATTTGACAGGTGTTATCCTTAAATCCTTCAGTTTCTCCCCCCACCCACAACTTTGTGCAAGACTTCTAGATCTGCTGTCCTGTTTACTTTCCAAAAGGAAGTGTGATGTGTTTTTGGTTGATAAAAGCTTTGTTTTGTTGCTACTTTTCAGTGACATATTAAGCAGTCATTGGTCAAAACCTTTTTTCCTGGGACCAGCAGTTAGCACAATGGTTATATCGCTGAACTCCCATGTAGTCTACCACGGTTCATGTCCCGGACCCAGTGACTTAAAACTCATGCCAGGCACTTGTGCGTGCGTGCCCACGATCCTGAGAGGAGAATGGAGGAGAAGGGATTGCGGCATGGCCATCCCCCCGGGGGGTGATTTTTCACTTTCTGTCTCTCTGTCTTTGTCTGTCTAGCAAGTGCACATGCACTATAGCAAAAACCTCTTAAAAAAAAAAAAAAAAAAACACCTTTTTGCCTGATTTAATCTAAATTTTTTATTTATTTATTTATTTATTTATTTATTTTTATATTAAATTATATTGCTTAACATTTATTCCCTGAGTATCATCACAACACACCAAGTGTAGTTTCCCATCCAGGATAAACTGCATGGTGTCTTAATCAAGCATGTCGTCACCAATACTGTTCCATTTCTACTTTCATACATATAAATATGTTTTTTGTCCTATGTTTGACCCTCAGCCCTTTCCCCCTCTCCCAATTACTCTATCTCTGCTATAGACAGCTATCCTCCAGAGGGGTCATTGAAAATGCGATACCTGCAAGTAGAGGGAGAGGGGTCACGAGTCCAAAGTTTTTAACAATAGGGAAAATAGATTCCATTCAAGGTTGGATCAAGTGTGGGTCTCGTGCAGTTCCGCTACTGTAGGTGAGTCTCCATGTAATACAGTTTCAGGAAGGCGGTTCTGGCACGCAGAATTGACCATCAGTTGATGCGGCACAGCAGCCATCTTGTGGTTAGCAAGAATGGTGTTGTGGAGGTCTGCAGCGTGACTTATCCTCCGGTGTCTGGCTTCCCTAAGAATGGCAGGGTAGTTCCTGTTCTTGCCTGAGGTAATGCAGGGCTGGTATCCATCATCTTCTCACTGTCCATAGGTAGATAAAATCCTTCTCTACAGTGTATTTCTCAGTTGGTTTAAGGCAGTTAAAGGTTCTTTCTGTTGCTTATAGTTGCAAGTTCTTAATCCTTCTCTTCAGCTTCAGCT
>NW_006159990.1:4127829-4147782 GCF_000334495.1 Tupaia belangeri chinensis | reverse complement strand
GTGTGTTTCTTTGCTGTGGCTGCCGCCTCCGCTCCGGGGGCATGAGCTCCCGCGCCCCGCGCGGCTTCCGCCGGGCGCCCCACGCGGCTTCCGCCGCGATTTAATCTAAATTTTGATGGAGAGTTTAAACTACAAACCAAGGGGAGATATAATAGAAAAACAAAATAGCAGAAATTACAGTGGATGCAAAGTATGTAGAAGCACAAATGCATTGCCATTTCGCCTATAAATACAAGGAAGTCTTCAACAACTTCATGGAAAAAAAAATGTTAGGGAAAAAAATGCATGGATTTCAAAAATTTTTTTGTACTAAAATAAACTTGTACTTTAATTTTATTTTTCTATAGACTTAGTTGAAGTCCCCTCATATATAGTACAGGAGATACAAAGGTTAGGATTATAATATTTTCACCATTATAATATTTTCACTAAAAACACTTTAAGGTGAATTGTGTGATGTTTGGTGAAAAAAGTATGCATAATTTATTTCAAACTCTCCCAGAAGAAAACACATTGAAGAGAGTATTAAGCCAGATTAGAGAAGGCAGGTAGATCTTTCTGGAGATTATATCTAAACTGATGTTTAAAGATAAACAGTAATGTAGACAAGAGAAGAGATAAGCGGAAGGGCCTTCTATATACGTGCTAATACAGGAAAGATGGTGAATTTTATTTTGTATATATTGGTTATGACATCAGGCAGAGATTTGGATTTTCTTCTCCTCATGTTCATGGCTGCTACAGTTTGGATAGATAAGCCCAATATTCGTGTTTGGTGTCATTTTAACTGAATTAGGAGAGTGACAACTTGATCTAATTATGGTGTCAGAAGGCGGGACTTTTAGAGAGAGCTTGTGAATGGATGGATAGAATGGGGCCCCCATGATTGTGTCTCGGCAGGTTTATAAGAAGAAATGAGGCAGGCAGACAAATGGAACACAGACCACGTTCACCTGCCCACTGCTATATTGTGATACAGCCAGAGGAACCCCACCAGAGAGGGCCCTTAGATCTTGAAACTCCAAACCATGAGCTGAATAAACCTTTACTCTTATCAATCAGCTAATTTCTGATGTTTTTTTTATTAGCAACGGAACAGACTAGAACAATGACTCATCACTGTATCTATTTAGTTCTATACGTTCTTTTTTTTTTCTTTTAAATTTTATTTTATGCCAGATGGTAGGTCCATTCACCAGATGCAGGAAAAGTAAGGGGTTGGAAAGAAAGCATCTCCTCATGGGGCCTGGTCACACTGTAGTTTCTTTTCCTTCATTACACCTTCCCCAGGATTTTGGGTATACATGTACATCTTGGCTGAGATTCAAATCACAGTTGGCCATGTGGGACCTAGTTCTTATGCTCGATGATTAACCACTGCACTATAGGGCCAGCCCTTCTCTGATTTTATTTTTTACTCAAATATTACCTCCTCTGTATCCTTCTCTGATCATTCAATGTGAGTACCTCACTACCAGCTATTTGATAGCCTTAATAGCTTTTTAAGTTCTGTTTACTGTTTTTTAACAGAATGTTTTATTACCTGTGAGAAAGGAAAATTAAATATTTTTAAATTAATTATTGTTAACCTCCTTCTGGACTTTATATTGCATGACCTTAACATTAGTGACTTAAAATGAAATCTAAATCATAATTATAAATGAAATTATTTATGATTCTTTGGTTAATAATCTGATCATGACTTATCAGGTATGACTCATGTCTGCTCTCTATGGTGTCAGCTAGGCTAACATGTTCAAGTTGTAGCTGGCATAGCACACCAATATGGCTTCACTCACATGTCAGTGACCTTAGTTCCGAGCTGGGGCCCCTTTCCGCATGGACTCTCTCTCTCTCTCCTGATAGGTAACCTGAGCTTCTTTTCCAGGAGCCTCAGTGTAGCAAAAGATGGACAGAAGTAGCTGCCATGTCTCTTAAAGCCTAGGCCCTGAACTAGCGCAGTATCCCTTCAACCATAGTCTATAGGTCAATTTAAGTCTAAAGTCAACCCAGATTCAAAGAGGGGAAAAATAGATTCTACTAAAATAAGGTGTTACATGTACATTCAGACAAGAGAGGAATCCTTACAACTGTTTTTGCCAACTATTCATCGTATTCTCTAAAATTCATTTTCTAAGGGCATCCTCTAGTGTAAAATCAATATTATAGTTGTTCATTTATTTACTTTTCATCATATCTGCATTTAAACATTATTGAGTACCATATCTACAACTCTAATCCTGACTTTTTTAAAAAAACAGACTCCTTTATCTCCATGTGCTTATTGAATATTTTTAATAAGTACAAATATCACTTCAAATATATCACAATAAATTCATATTTCCTTCCATGTCATTTTTCTCACAATTCTTCAATATATATAAATATTATTATCTCATACTTTCATTTTAACTAAAATTTCAAACTGTGGAATTACTTTTATCTCTTCCTTTTCCAGTCAGATGGAACGAGAACAACATTTGAAAATTGACTCTACTATATACTGGCAGTTCAAAATTGAGTAAATCACTTAACCTTTCTGATCCAATTTATTCTTCATTTAAAATTTATATGATACCCTTATCTCAGGGTCGTTAAGCAGATTCGTTATAAAAATCTTTGTAGAGGGCTTGACGATCTTTCAAACTCACTAAAAACAAATTTCCAGCTTCATGAAGTTTCTCTGTGGTGATCATGTGCTCCATGTTTTATTAACAGTTTATGTATATGTTGTATCTCTACAACTAGAGTAACCTCTTGAAGGCAATGACTCCAAAATCTTTGGCATAAGATCATACACAGGTAGAATTTGGACCGTGATAATATCTTTGGGTTGACTCCCATTAACATCAATTTGAAAACATTTTAATTTTATTTTGATGACAGTAAATGTGAACTCATTGAATTTACTCCAAATGAGGCAGTGTATGTTAAGTAGGGGTTTTTTGGTGGTGTTGTTGTTTTATGTTTACATTATATTGTGCTCTCTTGATAAAGCAAACTCTATTTATTGAAAAGTGTATAAGAGATTAAGAGGGCTGGTGTAAAGGGAACTACTGATTTTGACAGGTGGGTTTTCAAGATCTAATCCCAGATGTTGTATTGATTTTGGTAATCATGACTTTTTTAGTTTTACATTAAGATCTTTATACTTCCTTTTTAAAAAGTATAATAATATTGCACAATTATATTTTTGGGCAAATATATTTGAGAGACCAATACATTTGAGAGACCATTTTTTTCTATCTAAAATACAATTATATACAACGATTTCAATTACCAATAACAACAATAATTCATCTGCCAGCAGCTGGGATTGAAGAGCTAACTTCCTTTCCTTATTTCTGTTTTATGTTCTACTGTGCTCAGCATGTACCGAGTAACAGCAAACTAATAACCTCTTTCCTCTCATTACCTTTTTCTAACACTAGCAAAGAAAAACATTTTGAATATTTATTTCAAATGTATTTTCCACACAACCTTTCTTTTTCAATCAGCTTTATGAAATTATAATTGAAAGATACTAACAATTGTTTGTATTCAAGATGTACAACATGATGAATTTTAGGTATTTATTTATTTATTCCAAGAGCATGAGAGACAGAGAAGGGAGAGAGAGAAAGATAGAGACAGCATGCTCAACAAGGTTTTAATGCCAGCCCCACGTCATGAGCAAGAACGTGCCTGACATACCTCAGTGAGGTCACTAGACCTGAACTGAGAATCTTCTCACATGGGGTTAGCTCACAAAATGTCAGGTTTTTCTGCTGTACCATTGTCTAGGCCCTACATTATGATATTTGGATATATACATTGCAAAATGATTTCCACAATCAAGCTAATTAACAAACACATAACTTAAGATGTACTCTCTTAGCAAATTTCAAGTATAGAAGACACTAATCACAGTGATCATACTGTGCATTTGGTCTCCATAATTCACTGATTTTATATTTGCAATTTTGCACCCTTTGGCCAATATGTCAACATTTTCTCCAATTTCATGTACTGATAACCATCCTTCTTCTCTTTGTTTCTGTGAGTTTAACTTTTGTAGATTCCACATGTGAGTGTGATCACAGAGTGTGTCTTTCTGTGTCTGGTTTATTTCATTAAGTATACTGTCCTCCAGATTCATACATGTTATTGCAAATGGTGATTTTTTTTTTTAACTTTTAAGGCTAAATAATATTCCACTGTGTGTGTGTGTTTATGTGAGTGTGTGTGTGTGCATGCACACATGTGTATTGTAATTACTTTATCCACTTATCTGTTGATAAATATTTAGGTTGTTTCAGAATCTTGGCTATTGTGAATAATGCTGCAATGAATGTAGGAGTGCAGATAGCTCCAGGAGTTAGTGATTTTACTTCCTCTGAATACATGCCCAAAAGAGGAACTGCTGAATTATATGGTATTTCTATTTTTAATTTCTTGAGTAAGCTAACTATAGTTTTTAATGGCTGTTCAATTTACATTCCCATCAACAAACGTATATTGGTTCTTTTTTTCTCTACTTATTTTTTGACTTTTTCGATAATAGCCATCTAAGAGGGTGTGAGTTGATATCAATGTAGTTTTAATTTGCATATCCCTGATGTTGAGCCTTTTCATATGCCTGCTGATCATTTGAATGTATTCCTTGGAAAATGTTCATTTGTAGTCTTTTTCCTTAGTCTTTTTGTGGAGTTATTAATGCTATTGAGTTATCTGAGTTCTTCATATATTTTGGATATTAACTCTTTACTGAATATTTTTGCAAGATATTTATTGAATATTTAGTTGGCAAATATTATTTCCAATCCATGTGTTACTTTTTCATTATGTTGATTGTATCCATGCTGTATAGAAATCTTTTAGTTTGATGTAGTCCCATTCGTTTATTTTTAGTTTTATTGTCTGTTTCTAGGACCCTATCCAAAAGTCCATCGCCAAAAACAATATCACTGAGATCTTCCCTATGTTTTATTCTAGTAGTTTTATGGGTTTAGGTCCTATGTTTAAATCTTTAATCCATTTTGAGTTAATTCTGTATGATATAAGAATCCAATTTTAACATTTCACATGTGGCTATCCAATTTTCTAACACATTTTATTGAAAAGAATAATATTTAAACATTGACCCAATACATTTCAGATACTAACTTTAGAATTACAAGTGGTGAACCTTTTGGTTGTAATAGTAAGGCATTTATAGAAAAATCTGTTTTTTTTGAGACCCAAACAACCATTCTTTCATACTTTTCATTAAACAGCTCATAGTATAGGAGTAATGGTATGACTCACTCTAATTAGATAATAATTTTCTATTTCCTAACCATCTGACATTTTGAATATCTTATGAGATGCCATGTAAAACGCTGCACTAATGCCCAAAAGCAAAGAACAGTCATTAGCAAGTTCATTAGTCAGATCTTGTATATACCTTCAAAATTTCAAATAAAATTTATGTTTTCTGTTTAAAATAAATTTTGCCATAAAGTATATGCACTTACCAGAGAGAGTTAGGAGAGAGAAAGAATGGAAAAGTGAGAAATCACCCACTCATGGGGAAATGGGCACATCACAATCTCTTCTCCTCCATTTCTCTCTCCTTTAGGATTTTGGGCACATATGCATACGTATGTCTGGTGTGTTTTTCAAGCTTCTGGATCTGAGACTCAAACCACGTGTTCACTCAGCTATGTGGAATCAGTAGCAAAACTGCTTTAGCAAATATAGGAAGTCTGATGACTAAATTGACTATTATCCCACTGTTGCTCAAATTTTTTAATAAAATGTTCACCAGTAAGAGACTGCAAATGGTCAAGAAGCTAGACACACAGCATAGACCAGTTTCAGGAGGGGTAGTCGTGTGTGGGCTGTGCTGATCCGACCATGGACCACAACAGTGTAATCAGAATACTGAGCCTCTGCTGATTTCCTGGAGCTGACGGCGTAGTCTAATCCAGTAACTGTGCATGAGCAGGTGTGTGAAATGCCCAAAGCAATGGGACCTCCCATACCTTGAAACGGACACATTAGCTTTTGGCAGGATTCATACACCTGGTATACACAGGGAAGAATGTCTCATAACCTTAGGGTCCTTTACTTTGTGCCCAATCACCTAGACATGTGTTGCTATGTCTGACATGAGAGTGAGTCTAGGCAGCAACGTGAACAATCTGGGCAGTACATACGTGCTCAATCAGCAGACTGAGTCCAGTTGACCATCAGAGAACAGGTTTTCACTGGTGGCATTTCTATGAGTGACCCCATGGTTCAATCAGCAGTGTGATTCATTCTCATAATTTTATTTTATTTATTTTTATTTTTTGAGAGGTTTTTCGCTATAGGGCGCGTGAGCTCGCCAGACAGACAGAGAGAGACAGAGAGATAGAAAGCGAGAAATCACCCCCCAGGGGGGATGGCCACGCTGCAATCCCTTCTCCTCCATTCTCCTCTTGGGATCTTGGGCACGCACGCACACGCGCCTGACATGAGTTTAAGCTGTCAGGTCCGGGACTCGAACCGCGGTCAACTACATGAGAGTCCAGCGACATAGCCATTACGCTAACTGCTGGTCCTTCATTCTCATAATTTGTGGTCCTAAATAGAAGTATCTTGAATCTTAGTCTATAGTTTACCACATGGTATTTTTTAGACTATTGACAACAGTTCAAATAATAGTAAATATAAAATAGTTTATCAAAGGGTATATTGGTCTACTGAACTGAGCAACCATTTCCATGTTCAGGTAGGCATAGCTGGTATTGTGTTTGGACAACAGCAGCAGTTCAATGGATATCCATGGATTTCCATTCAGATAAACCATTATTAAGTGAGACCTAGGCACTTAGGCACTCTTTGAATCAAGGATCCCATAATGCTAGCAGTTTTGTTTCAGTTGATAGAGTAAAGGATAAAGATTTCTCCAAGGAGATAGTACCTTTTTTTTTTTTTTTCCTAATTATAAGGCAAAGATACTACTAAATCGAGGTCAACATCATTCTTCAACACATCATTTCCACTTGATAAGTGAAGCTTGTTGAACCTTGTTTGGTTATTGTTATTTAGTTCATCCAAGTTAATCCAACCTTGAATGGTACCGTTGGGCTGGAAAGTCACAAAACCTTCAGTTTTGACTAGTGTCTTAAGCCAGCTAATTGCTGCTTTACATAAAGAGTATGTTACGAAGGCAATGAGCCCATAACTCCAGGAGACACCTCTGGGAATAGGGTGCTTTCCTTTTCTAGGCATTCCAGTTAGCAAAATCATCAATCACAAAGACATGTAGCTCAAAGGAGGCAGTCACATGGAGAACATGCATAGCTCACTGGGCGACTTCCAACACACTCTTTTGGCCAGGGTCATTCAAAAGATGTTTATCTGCAGACTAGCCAGTAAAATATTTCAAGTAGTAGGCCCTCTTGAGACATTTATTGGCTCCCGTATCAAAAAAAAAAAAAATCAATATAGTTCTGGATCTCTCTCTCTCTCAGAGGTAGGATGGCAAAGAGACAGTGAATTTTTCCTTGATATAGACCCAAGATAGTCCTTGCCTAGCAGGCTCCTAAATTTTATTGGTCACACTGGTGGTAAAAATATAATAACACTACATTCAGGGTTGTGGAGACTAAGGATTCTGACATTCCAACTAACAAGATACTTGTTTAGTGAAAACTTTCAGCCTCATAAGATAGAGCCATCGATGTTACTCTGTCTTAGCTCTGTTGGCAAATGGTGCTCTGGAGGAACACTATAAATGTGTATGAGAGGCCTTTCTGCAGGAAGGTACTTTGGTGCTGGTCTGTGGGTGCCCATGGATAGGAAGAACGGTGTTGGGAGACCAGCAGGTAGCATGGTGGTTAAGGCACTGGACACTCCCACATGACCGACCGTGGTTTGAGTCCCAAACCTGGTGGCTTGCTTTCTCACTTTCTCTCTCTCTCCTTCTGTGTGTGTGTGTGTGTGTCTATCTCTGGTCAAATTAAAATAAATGAATAAATAAATTATAAATAATTATTTTAAAAAGAAAGAAAAAAGGAAAGGTGCTGGTAATGTTTAATAGAGCACACCAGGTGCCAACATTTTGTATTATACAGTGGAATTATTTATGGGGTTGTAGCATCATCACTTGAATTCAGCTGGGAATAATCCACTGTAAAGCCCCATCTCCCATTACTCTCTTTCACTGACTATATGGGATTGTTATATTGGATATTGCAACTCTTACTACATTCACTACTTTTTAAAATATCATTTGTCTAATTTTTATTTATTTATTTATTTTTAATTTGACCAGTGAGAGAGAGAGAGAGAGAGAAGGAAGTAAGCTGCGAGGTCCAGGACTTGCATACAACTCAATCAAGTGAACCTTCAGTGTTTCCAGTCCACCAAAAGCCCCATATTAGCAGAAAGATCATCCTGACTGACCACACCTAACTTAGCTGTAATCCCCGCCCCTCCGCCCCCCGTTGGTTCAACAGCCATAGCCACATGCCTGTCTTTTTGCAGCTGTAGGACATATTCCGTTTGGCTCATTTGGATTTGACATAAATGGTGCACAGTGATCGCCACCTGCCATTTTAAGAGTCCACCTTTATCTCAGGCAGCCACAGTCCCATTACCAAAATAACATCTTTTAAGTACTTGCCCATTTTCAATATTAAGACCCAGGGGTCTTTTCTAAGGTTTCATGTCTTACCACAAAAATGTATCTAGACTCAGATGTGTTCCTCATTTACCAGTGGTCACTACTATCAGGACTGAAGGGCCCAGCCAGGGCAGTTAAGAGCTTAAATACTAGTCAGTGCCTCAGTTGTGGTTTTCTGAAGGAGTTTGCACTTTTCTTAGAAATCTACCTGTAAAAAGCTGAAATTCTCTTACAATAGCCAGGGGACACTGTTGAAAACCTAGAGAGGAACTAGGGTTGGGCATCCAGATTGCAGAAAGGGTTAAGCCATGGCAACTCATCTCTTGCTATTTTCCTTAGCAGCATTATACGCCTCAGTCTTATCTCGTGAGTAAGCCAGCCAAAATGCTAATGGTTTGCCCAAGTTCTTTTCACGCTGGTCATAAAATCCCTCTATTCTTCCTCAATGCATCTCTGTTGACTAAAAGGACAAATCTTAGTACTGATTATGACAAAATAGCATAACAGAGGATGACCACTGGATGGGGAATGTTATTTATACCCTCTTCTAAAGAATTAGCAACAGCCAGGATATTTTGGATGCAGTTTTCTTTGTACCTACTCTCCTGTGTTTGACTTGAAACCATCTCTCTAACTCCTCTTAATTACCAGGCAACCAAAAGTTAGTTGGCCGTATTTGACCTTCTATTAATTTTAACTGGTCTTGAGACCCTAATCCTTTCTCTTGTAGAAAACCATACCTCTGTGTGTACTCCATTATATCACAGAAACTCTCAGAAAAATGGAAGGGTTTGAATTTCTACTAAGAAGTTACACAGAGTGTAATGGATACCTAGAGAAGAAAATGAACACACAAATCAACAAACAAAATCTTGGATAAGAGACAAAAGACTTTATTTCCAGCTATAGTGATAAACAGAGTATCAGTATGTATAGTAGTTCCCCAAACTGATTTCCATAGAGTGGCACTAGGAGGTTCAGGTGACATTTGTACATGTTGTGGATTTCATTACAGGAGAGAAAACATGGATTAGGAAAACCAAATCTTGGGGTCAGCAAGTGGTGTGGTAAGGGTACCGGATTCCTACATGGTCAAAGGTGGTTCAAGTCCCAGACCTGGTGGCTTTCTCTCTCTCACTCTCTCTCTCTCTCTCTCTCTCTCTCATCACAGAGACATGTAGCTCAAAGGAGTCAGTCACATAAAGAACATGCATGTGATCCTGTCTGGTCAAATTTTAAAAAATAAGCAAATGAATGAATAAAGTTAAATAAAAGAATTATTAAAAAAAAGAAGAAAATCAAATAACCAAATCTTGAATAATAGACAGAAAGCATATCTGATCTTTCCACAAAGGGAAACATATTTTTATATATTGGATAGTTACAAAAGCAAAACAAACAATAAGAATAAAAAACACCATTAAAACAAAGGAGAAAAACTTCCCTTTGCCTCAGAAGGAAACACTGGATCTCTTGATATGTGTTTGCTATGCAAACGTCCTTGAAATAATAGTTCATAATCAAGGGAGTGAATTAGTGCATCTACTTAGAAGACATAAAGAAATACAAAAGACCATGAAGAATTGTTTTTCACCATCACCATCCTGTCTCTCTACCTTTCTGTTTCTTTCTGTTCCTGTTCCTCTCCTTCTCTTTCTCTGTCTATTTAGCTCACTGCCCCACTCTACTCCCATGATAGCAAATGTTTTATGGGTGTTTCACAGCTATAAAAATATTCCCCCAAAATTAACACTGAGATCTCAGGATGTTCATTTGATGTGAAACTTAGAATTTCTTTAATAATTAATGGGGAGAAGAAAACTCTACATTTTCAGTCATTATTAATACTAACTGGAATGAATTTTAACTATATAAAATAGATAAAAAGAGCAACTATAAAGAATAAATGGGAGACAGATAGATGGCAATATTGAAAGTCACATTATTAAGAGCACTATGTGTAACTAAGCAGATACCAGGGTGAGAAAATAGGCTGAAAAGAGAAAGTTTGGAAAATATTTGAAAAAAGAAAACAATTTGAGTTTAGTTTATAAATGAAGAGAAATTCAGTCAGTTAAGGTGACAGAGAAGGAGTGAGGGTAAAAAGCAGTCTCGCTTCACTGAGTGAGATAATAGTCTGCTCAGAGTATTCTGGACCCTGGAATTTTAGAGACTAAAGATTTAAGGTGGTTATAAAAGAATGAATTGTAGTAGTTGACATAGGAAGGATGAATAAGGATATCAATTGAATTCTACTCAGTGTAAGAAAAATCTGGCAATTTTTCAGAGATGATGATAGTCAAAACTATATGTGAAAGAAGAAAATGCTCTTCTCAGATTGTTCAGTATAGAAACCAGTTAACTCACGTGGAAACAGAAGTCTTTGGGGAAGGCAGCTATTTCAAAGGACATAAAGATCTGCTTTGGTGGGAGGTGACAAATGCAGCCCTCCCAGCTTCTGTCTGGAGATATATGCAGCACAAATTTAGGAAATGCCTATTATTATATTATTTTTATTGTACCATAAATATTCATAGCATCATACCAGAGAAAAATTGTGCCAAAGGAGAGAGAGAATCCCAACATTAGCGAGCTTCTGGAGCAAAGTAATATGCAGAAAGAACAGAGGAGAAATGTAATATACTGACTTTTAATTTTTATTTGAGATGATGCTCATGGCTATCTAAAGCCAACCTCATTAGCAGAGGAGCAAAATAAATTATATCGAGACAGAAGGAAAACACGCTACAAATTCCAACCCTCATTTTTGAAAGACTTATTTGTTGTATAAATGTGATGAAAATGTTAAGTATTACCATTTATAATTATGTTTTGCAGTCAGGGTTTGTTTTCCCTTTTAAAAAATGTATACATGTAACACCAAAGAGATGTTGGATAAGGACAGTTTGTTCTCTTAGGAATAAATATTTTTGTATGCTCCCACATAGGGGGTACACATATGAGGGACACTTCTGTCTGATATTCCCATCTGGATTTGCTTTGAGGCTGAGAACAAAAAGGGCCAAATGCAGACATTAATACATCAAGACGTAGTCTCTCCTAAATGCATTTTGTATCACAAGCATAACTTCATAATGAGATTTATATTTCATTCAAGCTTAGCTTTCTCAGAAGCCACCTACTGCAGTCACCTCAAATCGTGCTGCCTGTGAAGTCTATTTTAGAACACAATCTAAACTAATTTGTATCTGTCTTACAGAAGCTAAGCACATCTGGAAGGTAGGCCATGAGAAGAAATACTTGCATTGTCATATACTTAACAAAGCAGATCTTCCGATTTGAATTGCAACATTGGAATCCAGAAGACATGAACATATGGTAGAATTGACTCAGAATTGTTGGAATATAGATCCAGTTTGATTTTATTTGTAATATACCTATACGGAAACTACTGACGAAAGTTTCATTGTCAAATAAATAATAATATGTTAGCTAACACTTAATTCAGTTTTTACTACGTATCAGAATTAAGATCAATTTTAATACGCAAATTTCCATTTTTTTCTCTTATGCGAGAGAAAGAAGTAGAGGGAGAAAAGTTGGGAGGGTGGACAAAGATAGAGGTGCATATTTTTGATAGCGTTTTGCTGTGTTGCAATCTTCCTGCCCCAGTCTCCCTATTAGCTATGATTACAGACATGCACAACAGCACCCAACGTGTTCAGGTTGTCCTGGAAATTGATCCTGGCCCTCCTACTCAGCTTCCAGCCTTCTAAATGGTGCCACTACCTGTAAACCAATGTGGATGGGGCATATGCACAATTTCCTGTTTAATTTTTATCACAAAGCTATGAGGCAGGTACTATCTATTACCTATATTACAAAGAGGAGGAAATGCAGGTTTTGAAGGTTATGTAACAGTCCTGAACTCATAAACCTGTTCATGATATTATCAGGATTTAGGTCAAAGTCTCTCTGACCCAGGAGCCCATGTTCTTCATCAAGATTATGCATGACCTTGAGAAATACCTAAAACATTTTCTAGGATTCTGCAAACAAATCAATTGAAAATTGATTAGAAAAAGAAAGATGAGGCATGAGGTCCAGTTAATTCAATTTGTTAAAGCACATTAATAATAACAAAAAAACAATTTCTACCTTGTTCTCCCATGTTGTAAAGTCATCCTCATTTAGAAACATGAATCACAAAGTGCAAACCCAACTAGCGAAGCTGCCCTGCAAATGCAAGCTTCTGCCTTCAAGTGAGATGTACTCCTGGTGCAGTTCAGCACCGAAAAGCACCTTTTCTCGTGTCTCACACACAGCCTGTTGTTCTGATCTCAATTGCCACCTTACTATCTCAACTTTATAGTTTTATATCTTAACCACAGCTTGTTTTTTTAAAAGATAATTTCTAAAGATAAAGATACCTCAAAAATTCGATATAAATGTAGTCATATTTAGGGATGTCATTGAATACAGAGAAGTTATACTTAGAAACTCAGTACATATCAGATACTACAGTTCTTTTTAATCTTGCAAAATGATTTACTCAATAAAGTGTTTAAATGATGTAATTGATAAATACAGGTGAAAGCTGAACAATTACATTATTTAATTATGCTCTAATATCTCAATTATTTTTCTATAAAATAAAATGGACTCTGACTAAAATTTCGAAGAAACAAATTAATCACTATGTCATCGATGGAAGAGATACACTTATATTCGTTATTCATTCGGCAAGTATTGTACATGAGCTGCAACCTGCCCCTGTGTTGAATGTTAAGCACATAATGGTAATTAGAGGATAGACATTTTGCTTTAGGAGCTTACAGTCTAAAGAGAGGGAGACATAAGAAGGAATATATCGTGCCATTCCATGGATGGTGATTAAGAAGGCCTGATCTCACGTAGCGGACAATGTGGTTTGAGTTCTAGATGCAACAGCTTGAGAAGCACATCTGGCATGTGTGCATGCAAGCCTGAAGTCCCAAAAGGAGGGAAAAGTGGAGGAGAAAGGATTACAGAATAAGCATTCCCCATTACAGGTACTTTCTCGCTTTCTCTCTCTCCTCCCACCAGTCCCATGAGTGTGAACACCTTCAGGCAAAATTTTAAAAAGGAAGGTTTATATTACAACAAATAAAAAAATTCATATATCCCATGGTGACAACTTGAGAGCTCATAACACATTGAAAACAAGTAGGATGAGATGTATCCAGAGAAGGGTAGAATGGTTATATTATAAATAGTTTTTAAAGGAAAATTAGGTTTCAGTTTTTAACCTGAGAGTAATAGAAAGTCAGTGAATGTCTTGAACCAGATGAGCATGATTAAACTTAAGTTACATTTTGTTTTTTTCTGGCTCCCTGAGTAGAATGGCATGCAGAAGTGTTGGCTAAGAATGGAAATGAGAGGTCACAGCAATGTCCAAATGGAGGGACTCGGTAATAATCCAGAAGACAATTACAGCTTGAATGAGGTTGTTTACAGTGCAAATAAAGACAGTGAAGAGAAGTTGAGAAGTCATAACACCAATCATTCATAAAAAAGAAAATATCATCATAAATTGGATAGGATGTTGTAGCAAGGAAAAATTGCTAAAGACAATTTCAGAGTTTCTAGATTGTGTAACTGGAGGTCAGTAGTACATTTGCTGATATAAGACACGTTAAAAGAGGATCAGGCCTAACGAAGAGATATCGTAAGCTTGGTTTTTAAATTGTTATTTGCATTGTTTAGGGCATTGCGTGATTGAAACTGTACAAACCAACAGTCATGCCTTTGAAACATTTAAGTGGTGGAGATATTGAGTATGTTTATGGATATATTAGTCTAGACCTCTAAAGTGAGTTCTGGAATATTAATACAAATAAATATCTCATGAAATAGAAAATAGGGGGCTGGAGAGTGGAGAGCAGTAAAATGAGATGAGAAGCTGACCCACATGGGAAGGTCAAGGTTGGCACTGAGACCTCCCTGTATACCCTGGGCATGCACATGACCCTGATCCTGAGCTGACTGAGACTGAGAGTGGATTCCAATATTAAGACCGTGTGTGGATACTATCTCTTCATCTCACTGTCTCTATCTGTCTGTTATCTTTCCCTCATGGAAGAAAAACGAAAAAATTAAAAATAAATAACAGATATAGGACCAGGCAATGAGGAAAGTTCTCTGTTTGCTTCCTGGTACCTCCCTAAACATGCCCGATATATGAAATGTATACCCATAATCTGGGCCTCCTGAGACCAGGGTAAATCATGACATTCTATCCTACTCTGTCACCCTCAGCTGGGCATGCTTGTATCTATGTCTTCCTCTCTCAAGGGGCATAAAGAACTTAACATTTTTAAATTAAAAAAAAATAATAAAAATTAAGACCAGCAGTTAGGGTAATAACTATGTTGCTGGACTCCCATGTAGTCGACTGCAGTTCGAGTCCCAGACCCGGTGGCTTAAACTCACGCTGGACACATGTGCGTGCGTGCCCAAGATCCTGAGAGGAGAAAGAAGGAGAAAGGATTGTTGCATGGCTATCCTCCCTGAAGGGTGATTTCTTGCTTTCTATCTCTCCCTCTCTTTCTCTGTCTTTCTGGCGAGTGCACGCACCCTATAGTGAAAAAAAAAAAGAAAAAATTAAGTTGGTACTATGTGGAATTATATTATATCCAGGAATGTCATCCTGGAAAAGTTAAAGGATATACTCATTAATAGTTCTCAATTGGTTTAATTCCCATTATATAAAAGACAGGGAAATTTGAATAGGTTAGAGAAAATGAACAAAGGAAGAGTGTTTTTAAAAGTAAAAAATAAATATTTTAGAGCCAATAACACATACACGGAAATATAATAAATTTAATAGGATTTGGAATGGCCCTGTGAGTTGGTGGCTAAGGGAGCTAGCTGCATCCCACATGGTTCACTTTGAGTCCTGGAGCTTGTGACTTGTGAGAAGTGCTGACAGATTTTTGGAGAGATTTTTTCTGTAGGGTGTGTGTGCTCACAAAAGAGACAAAGAGAGACAGAAAGTAAGAAGTCACCCCCAAGGGGCGATGGCCATGAAACAAATCTTCCTCCTTTTCTCTCCTCTCCAGACCTTGGGAATGCACACATGCTTGGAGTGAGTTTTAATCCACCTGGTCTGGCACTTGAATTTCAGTCAACTACATGGGAGTTCAACAACATAACCATTATACTATGTGCTGGTCCCAATATTTTTTTGTCTTGAAATATAGATATAATAAGGCATGAACTACAGCTTGAAAGATAATAGAAGTAGATGAAATATGATCTAATATGCTTAGGGGGGAAAATGTAGAAACATAGAACTTTTAAAAGAATTATTTTGGAGAATTTTGCTACAGGGCACATACACTTACCAGAGAGACAAAGAGAGACAGAGAGACAGAAGTGAGAAATCACCCTCTGCGGGGATGGCCATGTTGCAGTCCCTTCTCCTCCATTCTACTCTTGGGATTTTGGTCACATATGCACATGTGCCCAGCATGAATTTTAAGCCACTGTGTATGGGACTTGAACTGTGGTTGACCATGCGGAAGTCCAGTGATCTAGCTTTTATGCCATCTGCTGTTCCTGAAAAGTAGAACTGTTAAAGAAATAGAACATCTTTAGAAACTGGTCAAAAATGAAAGGTCATTGATAAAAGCAAAATGAAGCACCTGGTGGTCATGTTTGATAAAAGTAAATGCAATACTATAAAATGGAAGTGAGTAAGTGTTCAGATTGTCAAGAATATAGTAACTAGGTAAGAAAGAAACAAGAAAGCCCAATGCTTAGAATCACCTTCTGCCATAAAAGAAATACCATATCCTTAGGAAAGCTCATCTAGAAATCTAGTCTAGAGAATTCACATGATTATAAAAATACAGTTCTTCATTCAAGAAAAAAATAAATCCATTATTCGATTAGTCAGTCAATGTATATTAATTGTTTATTCTGTTTTAGGAATATTTCTATTTGTTTTAGGAAAGAGTAAATGACAAAAGCCCATGATCTCATGAAGCTTATTCAAAAGAAAATGTCAGGGCAGATCACAAATCTCTTCCTAGATATAATTAATACCTGAAGCCTGTGGGGCAATGTCCAGAATGATTATGAGAAAAGAATATATACTCTACGAACACTATATCCATTCAAACTGTCCTTCAAAATGAGCAGTCTTTAAAAAGTCCATGAAAAATGCATATTTTGAGAAAACTATATAGATTTCAATTTTTTGTATCTATTTTAACTTGTACTTTAATTACATTTCCCTATGAACTTCTCAAAGTGCCCTTGTATAAGGAAAACAAATCATTTTGAATATGTAAGAATTCAGATAATATAATTTCTATAAACTATTATTAAAGAAACTATCAATGGATCTATTCTATCCATGTAAGAAATAAATAGAGGGACCAGATGGCATCATGGTTTTGTTACTGGACTCCTACAGGGTTGACCACAGATCGAGTCCTAGACCTGGAGGCTTCAACCTCACACTGGCTTGTGTGCATGCGTGCCCGAAACCCTGAAAGGAAAATGGAGGAGAAGAGGTTGCAGCGTGGCCATTTCCCCTGGGGGATGGTTTCTCGCTTTCTGTCTTTCTGACTCTGTCTCTCTGGTGAGCCCAAGCACCCTATAGCAAAAATCTATTAAAAAGGCAAAACAAAACTATAGCAATATATCTGGCATGTGAGCTTTGAAACTGAGTAAGTAAATGACTAGAAATATCATAAACATGGTGGTTATTTGTGGAAAAGAGAACATAAATATATAAACCCTAATAAAATAATTCAACTGATTAAATCTAATAAAATTAAAAATTCTGGATAAAGTTGATTTGTTTGGAAAGTATTATTTACTATACCTGAGATCAAAGTAGTTAAAAATTTTATATTGACCATCAGTAATAAATGAATTTAAAGTACTGTAAACTGCTACCTCCTATAATAGCACCAGGCACAATTGATTCCATGGATAAATTCTCCTAGACCTTTAATAAATAGATCATCTAGTATTATTTAATATGTTCCAGAGCATAGAAAAATTTGAACAGTTTTATATTATGTTGAAAGCATCGTAACACTGATAATCAAATCTAACAGAGCACAATAAAAGATAATTATAGATCACTCAAGTATGGGTACTGATATAAAAGCCTGAATAATTTTTAGTACATTACTAATGGGGACTCACATCAAAAAGGCCAGGATGATTCTGTGTGAAGGTATCAGCTGTGCGCAATACTTAATTTGAGTTTCTCCAGTTGTTTTTATACCCCTGTAGATTAAGTTGAAGAATGCGGAAAGCAAACAAACATGCATTTCCAGGACTCCCCTGTAATTAACACTCTGGATGTAAATTTGAGCCATGTCAATATGGAGAGAAAAAGGAAAGAAAGTCAATGCTCTCTGTCTGGAAGAGTATAGACAGAAAAGTAGGCCCTGGTAGGAGTGTGTGTTGGCAGCCACTGAATTCCATTTTCCACTGAACCAGTTTCTTGGTTGTGGTAGTAGTAGTTTCCTGACTTGGTAACACAGAGGCCGTTATGTAATCTTGAAATCAAATTGAGTGTTTTCTTCTTGTCTCGTTCATTCCCTATCTCACCTCAGTGTATCCGATTACTTCCATTGGCACACATTTCCTGTTATGATGGTGTAGAATTTCTTTTACAACCTGAGACTGAATCCACCTCATTACTTCTGAATCACTCCCTTATTCCTTCCCACTTCTGTGAGTTACTCTCTGTCTACTACTGCTATGTTTCTCAGTCTATCCAAACCTTTATACTATGAAAACAGAAAATTATCTATTGAGGACAATGTATATGATAATATCATTGAGCGGACTAATATACCATATATTAATGCTGGGAAAATCAATCTTGCATGCTGATTCCTTAATGATGTATAGTGATTGAATATATAAAAATTATAAAATTTAAAAAAATAAAATGAAGTCAAAGATGAAAAAAAAAACCCTTTGTACCAACGTTTATGGATGTTTGAATAACTCTTAGCTTTAATGAATTATCATTAGTTGACTTCTTAGAGGGTCACGAGAAAAAATTCATTGACCAAATCAAACAAGGTTTATTAGAGAGTAAACATTTCCTTTGAGTAAAAGTGACTACCACCTTGACGGAATTATTATAGTGTCTGCTATGATTTAAATGTGTCCTTGAAAATACATGTATTAAAATTTGTTTAAAGGCTGGCAGGTGGCGTGGTGGTTAACGGCACTGGACTTCCACATGGCTAACTGTAGTTCGAGTCCTGGACCTGATGACTAGCTTTCTCACTTTCTCTCTCTCTTTTTCTCTCATTCTCTCTCTCTCTCTCTCACTCTCTCTCTCCTTATGCTGTACCTTTCTGGTCAAGTTTAAATAAATAAATACTGTTAAATAAAATAATTCTTAAAATTTTTTTTTTGTCTTTGTATGGTATTAAGAGAGTGGAAATTTATTCCAAATATGGGATTAAGAGATGGATCTGGGATCAGACAGGTGGTAGCATATTTAAAGTGAATGGATTCCACAGATTGACTATGTGGTTCAAGTCCTGGACCTGGCTGCTTGAAAAATACACTAGGCGTGTGTGTGTGTGTGTGTGTGTCCAAAATCCCGAAAGGAGAATGAAGAAGGAATTATAGTATGGTCATCACTTCTCTGTTGGGTACTTTCTCACTTTCCCTCTCTCTCTGTTTTTCTCCAGCAAGTGTACACATCCTATAGCAAAAAGAGAGAGAGAGTCATTGTGAGGTGATTAGGATAAGATGAAGTTATCAGGCGAGGGTGCCCACGGCTGGCTATTATTGGGTTTACAAGGGGAACTAAGACTAGAGCAGAGAAATGGACACCCACATACACATACTTGCTCTGACTCACCTGTAATGTCCTGCTCCACCATGGGAATCTACCTATTACTCACTAACACAGTCCCCCTAAAAGGCAGCCTTTGACCGTGGATCATGAGGTAAATAAACCTCTACTTTCCATAAATTGCAAAATATGGTACTTAGGTATTAGCCACAGAAAGGTGGACTAAAAGAGTTCCTGAAGAGATTTATGGAATGCTTTTATAAAGTTTTAGGGCCAAAGCTAAGTGTTTTTCATTGGGTTTTCAAGGTAGAGAACTGGTTAGAATTAGGCAAAGTTGGGACCAGCAGTTAGCGTAATAGCTATGTCGCTGGGCTCCCATGTAGTTGACAGCGGTTTGAGTCCCAGACCTGGTGGCTTAAAACTCATGCCGGGCTCGTGTGCGTGCGTGCCCTAGATCCTGAAAGGAGAATGGAGGAGAAAGGATTACAGCGTGGCCATCCTCCCTGGGGGGTGATTTCTCACTTTCTGT
>NW_006159990.1:4119268-4127283 GCF_000334495.1 Tupaia belangeri chinensis | reverse complement strand
ACGTGCCTTATAGCAAAAAAAAAAAAAAAAAAAAAGAAAAGAAAAGAAAAAGAATTAGGCAAAGTTTACAGCCAGATTGGTGAGCAAAGTCAAGTCTTAAAGAAAGTCTTGATTAAGCTTTTAATATTAATACTTTACAATTATTTAGATTTACTTATGGGTTTAGCATACCTTTTAATGATCAAAAGAGTACCATTAAACTCTTGTCATTTTCCTTCCTGTTTTTTTGTTTGTTTGTTCGTTTGTTTTTTACTTTGCCATAGGGCACCTGAGCTCATTGAAGAGAGAGATCCAGGATGGTGGTGGGGAGTGGGGGTGGGGAGGATGAGAAAGCACCCCTGACAGAATGGCCAAGCCACAATTCTTTCTCCTCCATTCTCCTCTCTACAAGTTATTTTATTGCCAAGTCATTTCAAGCAAAGTTGATGTGCATGTTTGTGTGTGTGTGTGTTGCAAATTATATCACCAAAATTGTAAAACTAATTCAAAAATTTTTTCTTTGTATAATATGTAACATTTTTTTGCTTGTATTGACATTTGCCTTATCATTGTGTAGAAACAATTCCCACTGTGGATACTGCTAATTTGCTAATTTTTCCTCCTTTCTTTGTGTGCCATTATTCTTATCACATTTTTATGGTGTCTGTCATGATACAGTTATATAGTTGTAAATATTTGTAGACAAATCTGTCACTGTTTTTTTTTTCCCTTCCCAGAGAAGGTTTTGCTCATGTCATATGTATATAAATACTCTTATGTAATTTTTCCCAGAAGCTTATTTACTTTCTTTTATATACAATGTCTTTGTGGCTATTTTTCTATTTAAATTTAATTTACTAAATTTTTTATTGTGAGTTCTGGTCTATACATAATCATTGTACAGCTTTGTGAGTACAGCATGATTTTTCAAAGCGTGCATGTACTGTGTAACAATCAAATCAGCTAATCAGTACATGGTGTGTGAGCTCTGAGGTAGATCTCTAACTCGATTTTTGTCTTTGATATCATTTTACATACAGTTCATCTTTCCCTCAGTTATTTTATTTTTTCTTTATTGCCAGAAGGTATGTGTACTCATGAGAGAGAGAGAAAACAAGAGAAAATAAAAACTCTCACCCGTGGGGCATGGTCGTGCAGCAATCACTTCTCCACTTTGCCATTTGATTGGGATTTGGAGCCCACATACTCATGTCCCCTAAGCATTTTTCAGGCCACTAGACCTGGATTCAAACTGCATTGAGCTATGGGGGACTCGGCTTTTTATACACAGGCTTAACCACTGCACAGCAGGGCCAGTCCCACTGTAATGATTTAAAGATCAAGCTAACTATCAGAAAAATGTCTCTATACTCATAGATCTATTTCACACTCCTTGTTCTATTTGATCTGTTTATCAATTATTGTGTGTATGCTTCAGTGTTTCACTTATTTGGCAGCATTGTATGAACTGATATTTTCCAGGTATCTGATTTCCAATTTTATGTAACTTCACAGCACTAGAGAATATTTGGAAGATGTGGGGTATTTTAAGTTGTCACAATGACTGAGAATGTGCCACTCACTAGCTTTAATAAGTGAATGCTAGAGATGTTAAGGCATCCCAGTAAGTGAAAGGTTCCCACTCATCAAACAATTATCTTAATCAAAACACCAACAATATCTCTACTTGAGCAATCCTGTTCAAAGAGAAAACAAACAAAACTGTCTAAGAAAATATTTAGAATTAGTTTATCAAATACGATTACATATTTTTATTTGGGAATTTCTAAAACTTAGTAACTGGTTTGGAGGAGAAAGAGTTAATAGAGTTAAGATTGATTCTCTCTATTCAGAAAGGAACACTCTTCATATACTTCATGTCTTCATTCTTCATATATTTCAGAAAAGCTGTATTTCTTGCTCCACTTTCATTTTGCATATTCTTATCAGATTAGCCCATAGGAATGTTACACATTTTGCTATCACTGTGAATGAAAATTGTCTTTTATTTTCTGCTATATTTTATTATGTATTTGTATTATATCTTCTTGTGGTTATAGCTCTCGTATATGAATAAGAAAACCATCACTTTTTCTTTGTCAATATTATACTCAATCATCTCTTAGGAGTTTTGTTCGGCCTAATTTTAAAAATTTGTTTGTTCCACTAATTCTTTTGTGTGTTAGATATATAATTATGTTTTCTGCAAAAGTTATTTTTTTCTCACCAGTCTCACATCTCATGTATGTATTAGTATGTGTAATTACATTAACTAGGAACACAAGCAGTAATAGTGGCATTCTTGTCTTGTTTCTCACTTCAATGAGGTTGACACTAATATTTTATCAAATATACTGTTGATTCTGTTACTATTAGATATACTTAACCAAATTTCCTTTCTATCTCTGCCATATGAATTATTTTTATAGAGCAACTTCAATCTAAAGACAAGTGTAACTGCTCTGAGAAGCTGGCAATTAGTGTGACTTACTTAGCTTGTTTAAGAAGAAAAGTGGGAGATACATAATTGACCATGTTGTTCTAATGCTAGTTTTAAAATGAATCACAGTAACAATTGCACAATTGCTCCCTTGTCTTTAGAGTTATGTATTTGTATTTATGTTCTTGAAACTCGAAGTGGTTCTAATGTTGCACTTACCTCCGTACTTCTAATACTCGGTAATTAACGTGCATCAAGTGCATACTATGTGCAGCTACCACTTTCAGTGTTCTTTGTATGTTACTCTTCTCTCATGATAACCTTATGGAGTAGATATTCCTTTTATATAGAAACGATGAACCAGTCACAGGAAGGGAAAGTGCTTTTCTCAATGTCACGCTGCTGATCATTGGCCATTATGGAATGGATTGCATGAAGATGGTAAATTACTCAAGTGCCTCTTAAAAGCTTTCCTCCAATAAATTCCAGATAATGATCTCCATGATATCATCTCCATGTATCATAGACAGAAATGAACTGTTGTCTCTCTGTTGTTTGTTTTACATTCTTCCTCATGCTTATTAGGGATCTATGTTTGGATTTGTGTCTTTGAGATCTACTGTTAATCTTTTATTGTTGTGTACAACAGTGGTAGTATCCAGTCACAGAGCTGGGTAATGGCACTGGTGTTACCTGTGTGGCATGCAAACAGAAACTTTTTTTTTTTTTACAGCTTAACCTTGGCTGTGGTTCTTTCTGCAAAGCTTCTGTTACTTTCGACCCATTTTCCTAGCAGATCCCCGTACCATGCCAGCTAACTCTGTGAGCTATCCAACCTTCTCTCAACAAATTTATTTTCTCCTATAGTAGCCAGAGCTGCATTTTATGCTCATGTGCAAGACTCTTAACAGAGAGAAAGTGTTGCCAGGGAATGGGGTACCTCAGATAGCTGCAAGGATCTGTTGGGACCATCAGTTGCTCATTTGGCATTGCTGAATCAGATAATAATCAAAATCTTGCCTAAATGCCAAGATAGAAATTCAGAAGCAATGAAAATGCTAATCAAATCACTGACTGTGGTCACCTGGAATCAACTGTTCTTTGCAGGAATGACTTTTGGGAATTGAGTTGCTCCTACCACAGAATAGTAAGATGTACATGAGGAATTTATGGACTTAGAGAAGGGTCAGTTATTTCAAACATCAATAGGCAGCTTAAAGAAAGAGAATGACAAGTTAAAATCCTTGAATTCTAGGCTCACAGCGCCTACTGAAATCCAGGGAGTTTCTAGGATCAAGATGAAAGAATCTCTTATCTTTTGTTGCTGCAGGGACTGAGCTAGCACAAAACAAAATGTGGTCTTAGAGATAGTAAAATTAAACTATGAATTGAATTCAGAGCTTACTCTTGTCACTTATGTAAAAATTAGGGAATTAAAGAGCATTTGGCATCCTAAATATTCACTCTCTTTGTTAGCCTATTGACAGTGAATAACATATTAAGAAAGTTTCTTACACTGTCCCTAAGGCACCCATTGACGCTTAACAGAGTAAGCATTCTCTAGGAAATGAAAATGCACAAATATTTTCTATTTGCTTACATGTGTGCATCAACTGCATTAATCTCTTTTGTCTAATAGATTTTCTCTATGACCTACCAGATCTCTTACAGAACTCATGGAGCAAAATAATGTCACAGAAAATCTAGTTTTATCTTTTTACTATATCATGCGCCCTTCGTAATAGTTTTGCATTGCCTTAAATTACCACTTAAGAAGATTTATGAGAAGTGTCCTTTGGTTTGCCTAAATAATAAGAAGTCAAAGTAACTGAACTGGCGAAATAACAAAAATAATTTTTATAAGGGAGAGGTGGGGAAAAGCATGGAAGACTTTCCTTTGGCTCTGAATATAAAGTGTATGCATGCTTCATGTTAACCCCCAGGACAATAAGCAGAGCAGGCTCATAATAATTAGGGTGGACAAGAGAACCTGGTCTCCATAAGTCATCTCTTTCTATAGCAACTTCAGAACTTAAGGAAAGAAATGACTGTGGTGAGAAAGAGAAGATATTGATAAGTGCAACAACATGGAATTCCCCTTAACAGTGCATCTAGATCATTTTCCAAAAGTAGTAAATCTGAATCTTTAATATTATACTATATGTTTTGGCATCAGTCAGATTATTTTTTTTTACTACTTTTTGTTATGAATTATCTCTAATGTGGAATGCTTCAAGTCTGCATTGTCATCAATGTCTTATACAACCAAACATCTTATTTAACATCATGTTATTTCTTTTTTTTAAAGAGGTTTGTGCCTTAGGGTGTGTGTGTTCATTGGACAGAGAGAGACAGACAGAGACAGTGAGAGGGAGAGTGAAAAATCACCCTTCAAGGGAGCTAGCCATGCCAGAATCCCTTCTCCTCTATTATCCTCCCTGAATTTTGAGCATGCAAGTGCATGTACCCAGCGTGATTTTCAGGCCACCAAATCCAGGGCATGAACCTCAGTCAGTCATGTCGAGTTCAGCAACATAACTGCTATGCCATCTGCTGGCCCCAATATCTTGTTATTTATCACAATTTTTTCTAAGCAAGGAACTCAATATCTATGAAAGAATTAAGACAATAGGATAAAGAAACACTTAGGTTACTCTAGTCTTAATATACATTTCATTGAAAAATAAATTAAGGTACCAGATTATAGGATACACCCTATAATCTGAAGCATTGACCAATATATTTCTTTCAGTATACTTGGCTGCAAAAATCAAGGAATTTAGGACTTAATAGGACTTCAAAAAGTTCATGGACTTCAAGTATAACTTTATTTGGGTAAAAAAGTGTTTTCAAATCTATCCATAGTTTTTGTTTTTAAATACATTTTCCCACAAACTTTTGAAACTCCTGGTATAATTGGAATGAGTGCTTCTTTCAATTATGCTTAATTGACCATCTATAATTTTTAAATTCCCACTTCTGAGATTATAGAAACTATCGTTTTAGAAATTAGTAATGCCCAATGGGGAGATGTTATACCAGGATATGCATCAATAAGTGGGTCAGTAGTGAACATTGCCATCTAGTCAATTCAGCTCATGACCTGAATCAGTAGATGTTGAACAGTGCTTCTGAGAGCCTGCCAGTTTCATGGTGAGTAAGGCACTAGACTCCCACATGGCAGACTCAGCAATTTTAGTCCCAGACCCAACAGTTTGAAAAATATATGCGTACATACACAAAATCACAAGAGGAGAATAGAGCAGAAGAGATTCTTATACCAAAGAATAGAGAAGAAGAGACCCTTTACCAAAGACTAGCAGGTGTTCCGAACTCCTAGAAATGAAGGAAGGTATCTTGGTCCTTACTGCACTGCTAACTGAAATACCTAAAAATAGGTAAATTATTTTAAAAATAGATGTTTATTGACCCATAACTCTGGTTACTAGAAAATTCAAAGACTTCTCAAAAATGGCAGGAGGCAGAACCGATAGCAAAGCAGAGTGTGTCCTGTATCCATGTGGCTTTTCTCTAGTGCCCTTCTCTCAGTCCCTCTGCTGACAAACCCTATCAGAACTCAATCATGAAGGCCCCATCATAATGATGTGATCACATCCAAGAGCTCCACCCTGGGGCATCATGAAGAATTAGGTTTTCACTTAAGACCTTTACAATACAATCAAGTCCCAACACATGAAATTCTGGAGGACATTCAATTATCTCCTGCAAAGACCAAATTCCAAAACATTAAAGTGTAGGGGGAAAATCATTGTCAAAATCATAACAAAAGGGTTGATATGAATTTATTTCTCATTTTCTTTCAACCACTACATTGACAGGCATGTGTAGGGGTTTATCTAAGGATCACTGTCTTTGAGCTGGATGCAGTAACAGAAGAGGCTTAAAGTTGTTTCCTTCTGGGATGCTGTAAAGTGGACTTTTGCTCTAAGGAGAAACTCTATACAATAGGAAAGGAGCTTTTTTACACCAAAATGGGAAAATTTTAATAAATCCTGAGCTGCTAGAGGGGCAATTTCTAATAGCCATATATTGGGCCCAGCATATAAATGGTTGCCTTATTTATATATTTGGCCCTGGAAACTTAAAGAGAACAGCTAATGTTAGATTCACCCATGGAATGTCCCATTTTTTTAATTTAAAGGTGATAAAAATTAGGGTTTATTAAAATTGGTTGGCTATAATTGTGTTCATGGGCACTGTGCTCAGTGATAGCAGAATTAAGACATCAGAGTGAGTGGCTCCTATTTCTTTTATCCTTTCTTCTTTCTTTGTTTTTTGTTTGTTTGTTTGTTTGTTTGTCTTTTGTTTTTTGTTTTATATTGTTTTTGTTGTTGTTGTTATTTAACCAGTGGCTGGTTTTTCTTATGAGGATATTTTATTTTCCCCTATGAAACTTAATGATAGTTCCTGATTCTTGACTTTTCCTATTTTCCAAAACTTGGTTCTCAAACTTTGAGTTGGTTGTACAATAGTATCTTCTCAGTAGCCTTCGATCTGCATATTCATTCTCAAGATTCAACTCCAACCTTGACATTTGCTCCCTTGAGAATGTTTTCCCTGACTCTACATTGCCAATTTAAATGCAGCTCCAAAAACTGCACAATATCACCTTCATCATGGTACTGCTTTTATTAGATTTTAATTGTCTTTTTTCTCATATTAACTTCCCTATTAGAAACAGAATTAAAACTTTTCTTGGTTAAGACAGTCTAGTTTCACACCAAGTTTGTTGTAAATTAGAACCTTTGCAAATGTCTTTCTAATCAATTATCATATTTGATCTTCTGGCTGTTATCTTATACTAGTTATTATTAGGTTTTTACCTCTCACCTCACACTTCCTTTGGACTATATTCTGTGATGCTGAGCTGGAAATCTCTAAACCACTTATCAGCTTTCGTAGCTGCTTTCCTGTTAGTCTTGGCCAATAGAAAGCACTGGATGGAGGAAGAAGGGATTTGCTCCACTTTGTGTTTTTGGTGGTGGCTTCCTGTTAGCTTCCTGTCACGGACCATCATCCTAGCCTCATCTTACCTCTTCTCCCTGATAGTAGCCTTTTGTTTCAATAGAGTTTAAGTGAGTTTGAAACTGTTAAGAATTTTCAGAACCAGTCGCAATATGCTTCTGTGGAAACTCCAGTCCCTGATGCTGTAGCTCAATATCCTTAAGAGGCCTGGATCATAGTCCTTTAAGGCAACTTCTAAGCTACAAGACACCTACATGACAGAAGCAGTCCTCTTCTCTTAGGTCAGAGTTTTAATTCTGCAAGGCCTTTTCTCCAAGTTTGCATGTTCACAGCCCTAAAAGGGTAGCTAATGCCCATAGATACTCCTATGTAAGTTTTACCCCTTTCTGTTCTTTAATAACTTGCTAATATTATTATTATTATTATTACCAGGGAGTGTACAGGCTCAACGGAGACAAAGGGCAAGAAATAGGGGTGAGAGGGAGTATGAAGTCACCAGTGAGTTGTGGTCATGCTGAAATCCCTTCTCCTTTATTTCTCTAATATGTCAGGATTTGACTTAGTTTTGATGTGATTTTGTCTTATAGTTGGACTATGGTTGAAACTCTTT
>NW_006159990.1:4107276-4119237 GCF_000334495.1 Tupaia belangeri chinensis | reverse complement strand
GGACAGTATATGCAAAAACTTGACTTTCTGAAGTCCTGTTCTGGCCTATTTAAACCATAGCTATCTATGAGAACTCATCCATCTGTTTATCACATAGTGACTCAGAGAAATAGAAAAATTCAAGAATTTAAGCCAATTTGAATTTCATTTTCAGTATTCACAATCACAGATATAATGAGGATGTTCATATCTCCTCTCTTTACTCTTATATTGTTTGAATAATTTACAAGAAGAACCATATATCACTCAGGGTATTGCAGAAAACAGATTATGTACTCAAATTGGATAATTTGAGATGAATTTAATGAAAGAACTATCTATAAAGGTAGGGTAGATGGAGTAGAGTGTAGAGAAATCAAAAGAAAAATGAGTACCCCAGGGCCAATTACAGTGGAGAGACTTGTCACCACCCTTAGATCTAAAAGGACTAAAACCCGTAGAGATATCTGTGTGGCAAGGATCACCCATCATGAGCTGTGACCTCTGGCAAAGGTACACAGTCAACTTGAAGGAAAGGAACTAGGGAAATAAATTCCAGTACCCACCTCTGATCTCTGGCCAGGGATCCCCATTAGCCAGGTTCAACTGAAAATGGGAGGTCAGGGGAACCACTTGATGCAGTTCAGGGAGGTCAGTCTCCTGGGGGTCTGAGAGAACCAGGGGAACAGAAGAACTGGAGAAGTGGATGGAGAATACCTTGCTTGCACGAATGGATTAATTACAAGCACAATTAAAATGTTTTAAATAATGACAACACTTTCAGGGAGAAGTCATTTTAAGTAAATGAGGAGAATGTACTGAAAGCAGGGAAGGAATGGAGTGATAAAAAGAGAGGGAGACATGCGCAAAATATTTCTGGAAGCACAGAATTGAAATATCAAAAAGAAACACTGTAATCTGAAAACATGAGAGGAATTGGAAATATAACTGTTCTAAATAATATTTTCACTTTATACAATAAATATCCCTTTTTAACAAACTTTCCTCTTGATTCTGGAAAGCATTTTAGTGATAAGAAGCATAAAGAAACACTGAAATAGTTTGACAAATACCTCCACACGTGTATAACATGTGTATATATGTGTGCTTTAACATTTCAAAATATAAGACATGATAAGTTACAGAGCATTTATAATTAATTAAGCTGTTTTCACAGACCTCTAGAAGAATATTTTTCTAGGATAGCTGACTGCATAATGTTGTGCATGATTTATTTATAGACTACTAATGAAGACATATCTAATCATCATAATTAATTGGTATTTTTGTGCTTTAAGGCCTCATCACAGAATCTTTCATATGCTGGCTCAAAGCGAGCCTGGCTATGGGGCCCACATTTAGGACAAACCGTATTTGCTGTTTTTCCATACAGAGTGTAACCGTACTGATTCATTTATTCAACATTTCTGGCTGCGATTATACAATGCTAGAACAAGTAGTCCATTCAGTCAATCTAATATTTTAAAAGGTTTTCTTGAATAAATAAACAAGGAAGCAATAGAATCATATTTGGCATAGCTGATAAAAATTTCTGTTATTTTATTTATTGTATTATTATTAGTCGCACTCTATGTAAGAATTTTGATTATCTTGAATCAAGGCAGAATTTTTCTCACATTTTTTATTGTTTTTTTCTTTCTCTTTTACGTATATGAAAAGTCATTGGAACTAATTCATACTCATTGTTAGATAGACGAAGATTTTGTTTTGCTTATTTTATTAGAGCTCTTTGGAGTGTCTGTGAAAGACCCCCAGAGTACCTGCCTCCATGTTTGGATACTGAAGTAAGAAACTGCACAAAGAGCCAAGATGGGTGTCATACATCTTTTTGCTTATGAATACAGGCCAGGTTCACCATGTGGCTTATATATGCTGCAAGGACTAAAATCAGGCTTTTTCTGACCGTCCATTCATGGGAAGCAATGTGTGGAAGGCCTGCCCTGGAAGAACAAGGCAGATTTATATTTCCCTGGGCAGCTTCTCCAGAGAAGACAAAGTAAAGGCAGTATGGCCAGCCATTCATTTTTAAATGTATAAATTCTTAACTAACATTACTTCACAAAGACAAAATGAGCAGAGTTAGAAAAAGGGCCAGTATTATAGCAATTGAGTTATTTCCAAAGGAAAATTGAGAATAAAAGATTTGATCCTATTAAAAATAAAAACAATATATAGCACTTGCCAATGGCTTTAATCCATTTACCATTAAATTTTTTAGAATGAAAATATTCTAAGACTTTTATCTGTTTAGATAGTAATCCAATGATTCATAACATGGTTACTGTTTCCAAAGAAATATTTGAGTATTTTTTTAAGGGAGATTTTTGCTATAGTATGTGCATGCTCACTGGAGACACAAAGGGAGACATAAAGAGAGACAGTGAGAAATTACCCCTCCAGGAAGATGGGCATACCACAATCTCTTCTCCTCCATTCTTCTCTCAGGATTTTGGATACACACACACACACAAGTCTGGTCTGAATTTTAAGCCACTGAGTCTGGGCTCAAACCGTAGTCGACCATGTGAGAGTCCAGTGCCTTAACCCCTTTGTCACCTGTTGGTCCAAGAATTTGAGTACTAAGATTCCTCCCAGTTGCTTTTACCCTAGTAAAAGTATAGTAAAATGGAATTAACAATATTGTGTCTATTAAAGTGAGGGCTATGACCAGAGGATAAGTAAATGATCAGTATGGTCTTCCATAGTGAATGAGTTATTTGAATAGACAAGTGGTAACCTCAGGGGATTGAGTGATTGGATATGGGCATGGGTAGAAAGTAGCCAGTGGGACAGCTTGGTGGCATTGCAACACACCGATAAAGTGATGCTCGATTCATGTGAAAAACTATGGTTCAATTCCTCGGTCAACCTGTGCACACAAGGTACACATGCCCATGATGCTGGCTAGCTAAGGAGGTGTAGGAGTCGAGCATGAGACCCTGCTAAGGGTGCTCGTATCTCTCTCTCTCTCTTTATATATCCCTCTCATGAGAGAATTAAACTTATTTAAAAAGTGGTCTTTGGGCTATCTGGTGGTGTGGTAAGTAAGGTGGTTGAATCCCACATAGCTGAATTGTTGATAGTGGTTCGAATCCTAGACTGGATCTGATAACTTGAAATATATGCTGGGCACATGCATGCTTGCCCAAAAGCCTAAAAGAAGGGAAAGATGGAGGAGAAGGGATTGCAGCATGGCCATCCCCCATGGGTAATGTTTTCATACTTTCCTCCTCTCTCTCTCTTCCCTCTTTCTCTCTGACTCTGTTTCTGGTATGCACACATGCCCTCTCACAAATTATAAATAAATAAGTAGTCGTAGACATCTTAACGACTTCAGTTGAATCAATGAGCTGTATTCTCTTGGGATATCCTGACACAAGACATTATCTGGATGTTTAGAACATACCTTTAAGTACACTGTAATGGTAGAAGGGAAAGATGGAGGAGAAGGGATTGCAGCATGGCCATCCCCCATGGGTAATGTTTTCATACTTTCCTCCTCTCTCTCTCTTCCCTCTTTCTCTCTGACTCTGTTTCTGGTATGCACACATGCCCTCTCACAAATTATAAATAAATAAGTAGTCGTAGACATCTTAACGACTTCAGTTGAATCAATGAGCTGTATTCTCTTGGGATATCCTGACACAAGACATTATCTGGATGTTTAGAACATACCTTTAAGTACACTGTAATGGTAGTAATATCAAATATATAGGTGTTATAGTAAAAACTCAGATAGGCCAACCTGACCCTTAGCTGTGGAGAGTGCAGCAGTCAGCTCTCTTAGGATGTGCCTCAGGCCCAGACAGCCATTCTTCCCTTCTAGGGAAGCCCTCCTCTTGTTGCTGAATGAAGCACAAGATGAAAAGATTGGATCCCTTTGGCAGGCCATATTGGACCAGATTTTGACAGGACCGTATTGCAAATTGCTTTCTCCTTTCTCCTAGTTTGACTTACGGGCTCTTTCTCTCAAAGACATTATTCCCATCTTAAATCCCAAACTCTCAATATTTTCTTTTCTTCTTTTCTTTCTTTTTTCTTTTCCTCTTTTTAGAAGTTTTTGCTTTAGGGTGTGTGCACTCACTGGAGAAAGATAGAGAGAAAGAGATAATGAGAGAGAAAGTGAGAAATCAACTCCCAGCGGGAATGGCCACGCCCCAGTCCCTTCTCCTTCACTCTCTTTCTAGAATCTTGGATACACATGCTTGCTATGTGTGAATTTTAACCACCAGGTCTGGGACTTTAATCGCAGTTGGCCATGTGGGAGTCCAGTAGTGTAACCACTATGCTATTTGCTGGCTCCCTTCAGCATTTTCTTCAGACATCAGATAAGTATAGATATTTTATAAATATGAGTATGTTCTCCTCATAGTGAGGCAAGCATTCAATATATGGTAAGGTAATAATTAAATATTAACAATGATGATAAGAAATTAGAATATAGGACCAATAGATGGCATAATGGTTACATACTCCCACATAGTTGACCACGGTTCGAGTCCTGGACCCAGCAGTTGAAACTCATGCCGTGCATGGGTGTGTGCCCAAGATCCCAAGAGGACAATGGAGGAGAAGAGACTGTGGCATAGCCATCCTCTCTGAGGGATAATTTCTTTTTCTTTTTATTTCTTTCTTTCTTCTTTTTCTTTCTCTTAGTCTCCCTCTGTCTTTTTGGCGAGCACAAGTGCCAAAAGTCTCTCTATAAAAAAATAATAATTATTAAGAAATAAAACACACCAGGCACAAGTTCATGTGTGCCCAAAATCCTGAGAGGAGAATGGAGGAGAAGGGATTGCAGTGTGGCCATACCCCATGCAGGGTGATTTTTCACTTTTTGTCTCTCTCTCTCTCTCTCTCTCTTTCTCTGTCTCTCCAGTGAGTACACACACCCTATAGCAAAAATCTCTCTCAAAAAAAATCAGAATGTAACATTTTATATTTAACTTTTATTGAATATAACATTTTTGAACATTCTTATCTTTCGACTAAAAATATCATTTATCTTCTTGACATTAACTTCCCCTGACTTTTCTGAATTGGAATAATTTTCAAAATTAAGCTAGTAAATAAACTAAGTTACTTTTTACGATTATTCTGAATATGTGTATTTCATTTAAACTGACTACCTATTGCATCAATGTTTACTTCCTTCTGCAAAAATTATTATAATTAAATGATTCATAATGAAGCTTTCCTGAAAAGCCACTGGGAAGATAAGAAAAAGTGAATATTCTATTAATAAGAGGAAATCAAACAAAATGATGAGCAAATTAATATAATTAGCATGACTTAATCTAACATAATTGTATGAAAATTAAACATTTAGAAATTTCAAGACAAAAGGGTCATATATCTAACTCATACATTTGGGAAGATATCATTTAAATACCTGTATCAGTTAGCTTAAGCTGCTCTAACAAAATAACATAGATGGTGTGGCATGATGACAGACACTTGTTTCTCACAGTTCAACGTCAGGTTCACACATGATACAATTCCCAGTGAAAACCGTCTCATGCTTACAAACACTTGTCTTCTTACTATTTCCTAAAGTGGGAGAGAGAGAGAGAGAGAGAGGAGCGCACTCTCGCTTTCTTTTCTTACAAAGCCACTAATCCCATCATGAGGGCATCACCCTATAACCTCTCAAAAGCACTTACTCCAAATATAATAACACTGTGGGTTAAAATTTTAATGTAAGTATTTTGGGAGAATACAATATAATTCATAGCACTTTTCACAGAAAAATATTTTGAGACAAATCGAAAAAGACTTTCCAGATTGTGTAGGTGTTGTCTTGAAAGTGCTGATTGAAAGTGAAGAGATGTGGGCTTAATTCCAAGAGTTCCAATTGTAGGGCTGAATATAAACATGACCCAAGTTGAGTTAGGAAATGTATAAAGTTTATATTCCTCGGGAATAAGATCAGGCTACCAAAGATCTTTCCACAAGCTTGTGCAATTCTATATTAAAAGAGATAAGGACTAAGCTGTGTCAAAACAACAAATAAAAATTCAAGTTATCATTAGACAATTTTTTTCATTTTAGAGATTGACATGGTATGTGACCTGTTTTTATTTATTTTTTTATTGTCACTTATTTATTTTTACAATTTTGCACAAACATTGACTTTATATATCAAAACAAAATTTTCTTATACTTGTAGCTCTGAGAATTAATTAACAATTTCAAAAATTTCAAAAAACTGAGTCTTAAAGAGAATGTTCAAAATATTTGTTATAATTTTGTTTGTGACTCTATAACAGAGACAGTATGGTTTTAAATATTTTGAGAAAATAGTTACATGTTAGTTACTCAAACTGTTAAAAAGCAAACACCTAGCATACAATTCACACACAAACCTTTATTCAGCTCTGCCCACCAAGTATTCTGTGATATACCATCTGCTAGCAAAGATTAGTCTCTTTTTCTTCCTTCAAAGTATTCCTCAAGATAATCCTATGGCTGTGGCTGCTCTTTTACAATCCCTACTAATTTCAATGCTGGGCTGGAATAGTCCAAGTTATAGTATGGTACAAATTCTTTCGTATAGCTTCTCTAATTCTCTCTCCCAAGCAGAACTGTTTATGGTGTCAGGCCATCTTTCCAAGAGGTTCTGTTTGCCTACTTGAGATCTACCTCAGTTCCATAGTTTTTTGATTAATGTTCAGATATGACATTCCAGTCAAAGGTCTCTCCAATAAGGACTATTTTCAATTTCTAATTCAGGCAACAGGTATTATTGAACCTATGCAAATAGCCATTCTGCTACAAAATAAGAATACTTCCAAACATTTTTCAATTCCAAAGTGGTCAAGAAGGGAGAAAAGTTTGTTTCCATTTAAGGAAACAAACAAAAAAGAAGGAAAAATGTTTTAACAAATTGTTGAACCTATCAACAGCTCAAAAGAAAGCAAAATCCTTAAATTAGGAAAATAAAGCATAGTAAGGAAAAAAAAATCAGTAATGTTTTACTCAAAAGTCATAAAATTCTTTTTCACCAGTTCAGTCTAATGTAATTAGTCTCTCTTCTGTTGAATTTGCAGTGTTATTGTGGTCTAATCATTCCGTTTAAATCCTGGAAGTTAATCTTCAATATTATTATTGATATTTTTTGTCCCTGGTTTAAGTTGGTCATTTGCCTGTTTGCTTTTTGTTCTCTTATTGCTGTATGTGTGTCTTTAGTCTTCTGCTAGAGCACTCCTTTCAAAAGTTCTTGAAGAGTTGGCCTGGTGTTGGTAATTTCTTTCTGGTTTTGTTTATCTGAGAATCTTTTAATCTTTTCTGCCCATATGAAGCATGATCTTGCCAGGTATAACATTCTTGGTTGAAACTGTTTTTCATTTAACAATTTGAATATTTTTTCCCGTTATTTCCTTACTCGCATTGTTTCTAATAAGTCTAATGTTAGCCTGATGGGATAACCTTTATAAGTAACCTGACATTTCTCTCTTGCAAATTTTAGTATCTTATCTTTCTGGATTTTGCCAATCTGGCTATGATGTGCCTTGGAGAATATCATCTTGGGTGGGTTCTATTAGGGGCTCTTTGTATTTCTTGGGTCTGGATATTTGATTGCCTCTCTAGATTTGGAAAATCTTCTTCCAGGATTTCATGGGATAGATCATCAATCCCCTCATTAGTTTCTTCACCTTCTGGGATACCGATTATTTGGATGTTTGGGCGCTTAATGGTATCTAATATTTTTGGTATAATATTCTCACTTTTTTGGATTATTTTCTCAGTTTTTTGGTTGTTTCTCTAGGTCAGAGGTTTTACCTTCATTATCCGAGATTTGATCTTTTTCATGGACTAATCTGCTTTTAATACTTTCAAGGGAGATTTTGAACTCCTGTATTGCAGCCTTCATCTGTACCAGCTCCACTTGATTCTTTTTTATGACATGTATTTCCTCTTCCAGAGAACTTCCAAGAACTTTCTCAACTCCTAGTACTTATCTCTTTTCTCCTACATCTTCTGGAGTTCATTGTCTCTCAACTCTTACATCTCCTTTAGTTTTGTCACTGTTAATATTCTGAATTGTTAATTGGACATTTCCATGAATTCCCTTGTACTGCCTGTGGATGATGAACGATTATTCTTTTCCCTTAGGGGAGAGATATTTTCTTGGTTTCTTATTTCTAGTGCCTCTGTGGTGATTTCTGGTGATTCTGTGACAAAAATCTCTCCTCTACTGTGTTTTACAACGTGCTATCCATAGAAAGAGATTATGAGTTCAGATTTATAAAAAAAAGTTTTTTTCTTAAAGCAAAAGGTTTATAAGCATTGAGAATTTCAGTGTCCCTAATAGTATTCATATGCTTGGCTATTGTGCACCTAAGCCTGTCTAGACACTCTGTGTGGAGACTGAAGAGCAGAGTAGGAAAGTAATGTTAAAACAAAACAAAAAAGCAAAATGAAAATAAAAGGAAAAAAGACTAGTCAAAAACCAACAAAAAAGAGAACAAACAAATTTTTTTAAAGGTTAAAAATGAAAACTGCACATGCACTATAGACAGAGGCAGAGAGAAGAAAGAGGACACCCTACCTTGTCTGATTGTTTCAGGGGTCTAGAAGTTGGAGTTTAGAGCATAGTTTCTCTGAACACTCCAGGACACACCTCAGATTTAAAATGGCTTCTTGTCTGAGTGTTCCAATGGTCTAGAAGATGAAGTTTTTCTGTGACCTGTTTTTAAGAAACATATGAGAATGATAAAATATTTATCAAAATATATAACTAGTTTATAAGAAAGATGTATGGGGAACTATATTCAAACCTCCTACCACTGACTGTCTTATTAACACAGTCCCGGGTCCTTAGTGCATATTGTTTTTTCTTAGGAAGTTAGATGTAGTCTCTTTCAAATAGAACTTGTGAAATTTTAAACTGTAATTGTGCATCAGTTGTTTGAACCATATAAACAGAATTGATTGGTTTCACAAACATTGCTGTTAAAACTGGTGGGTAATTTGTTAAAGAAATAAAACAAAACAAGAGGGAGAAAAAACACAGCATGAGTTTGCCAAAAGAAACATGGCATATTAAGAGACCCTTGTGATGATGTTAGAGCATTGGGTTAATTATTATTTCCCAGAAGTTAATGATGAGAGCAATTGTCTCAAACTTATGAGTGAATGAGGAAAAAGAACACAAGTGAACTCAACAGTAATTTACCTTACCAGCATGGGAAACCACTGTCTCTTTAGAATGTGTGCATCCATTGTTATGGATTATTAGATAACCTTTAGAGACAGACTGACCAATCAGCATAAGAAGTAATGTTGATTAAATATGCTGCAACCCATTCTTGATTAGTATTACAAAGAAAATATTTTCTAAATAAGCACTTTACCTAATTTTTATTAAATATAAACACACCTTTTATCCTTCTGACACCAAATTCCTTGACTTTGTTAAAAATGTGCTAGGGGGAACCAGCAGTTAGCGTAATGGCTATGTCGCTGGACTCCCACGTAGTCGACCACGGTTCGTGTCCCGGACCCGGTGGCTTAGAACTCACGCCGGGCGCGTGTGCGTCATGCCCAAGATCAAGATCCTGAGAGGAGAATGGAGGAGAAGGGATTGCGACGTGACCATCCCCCCTGGGGGGTGATTTCTCGCTTTAAAAAAAAAAAATGTGCTAGGGACCAGCAGTTAGCATAATGGCTATGTCGCTGGACTCCCATGTAGTCGACTGCAGTTCAAGTCCTGGACCCAGTGACTTAAACTCACGCCAGTCGCGTGTGTATGTGTGCCCAAGATCCCAAGAGGAGAATGGAGGAGAAGGGATTGCGGCGTGGCTATCCCCCTTGGGGGATAATTTCTCGCTTTCTTTCTCTCTGTCTCTGTCTTTTTGGAGAGCGCACGCGCCCTATAGCGAAAACCTCTCCAAAAAAAAGTGCTCTCCATTTTTTTTTTAATTATGCAGAAGACATGAACGCCCTTTACAACTTGAATTGTACTTGGAGACAGATACGTTTAGATAACACCAAGACAAAAAAACTGTGTTTTATGCCATGTTTATTTGTCCTAAGTATAAAAGCAAAACACATCCCCAAAGTAGTCTGATAGGTAGTGATTGAGGTTGCATAAGGTATTGTGACTAATCGTTTTTATCTTGTTTGGTTAAGCTAATTGAAAATCAGGGTAGAATTTCTCTCTAGATAGATTCTATATTTTATTACATTTGTAAAATCATAAAATAGTTATGTCATCCTCAATTCTCAAAAATAATTATATTGTTTTTGAAACTGTCAAAACATATTTCTCAACTCCGTATTACAAGAACAGGTAAGCAATCTGATATGGTGACCTAAGTGTCCCCTTTTTGGTTATTATAGGAGTTGGCTGTTCTCTGGCTGCTGTTTGGAAATACTGTATTATTTGCGTCTTATATGTTTGCCTAAAGTTAGGGATCAGTAAGCATGCCAAGTTAAATATTCATGTACTCTGAAAGGTCTCAGGAGTTTAACTTCACTTTTAAGGTTACTTTGTATATTTTTTGATGCAGCAATATTTCGTTTTCCCTCCCAAGATGAAAGAAATAATATAAGTTCTTTGAGAATTCTTAACTTTGGTGGTCACTCTTTTTTTAGCCTTTAAGTTTGCAATTAATAAGTTTTCAACAAAGGTACAATCTGGTGGATAAACTGGTTTGGGCTTTTCAGTTAATTGACTTATCAGTTTGAAAGTTGTCAATTGATTAGTTTCCCTCTGCTCTATAGAACTTTTCACAGCCTCCAGGAATTAGCTGAACTGAGTAAATTATTAGCCTGGTTTTATGTTTTACCACTGTCTCGGCTTATCCAAATAGACACTTTGACAAAGCACTTATTTAATAGAAGGGGCCATAAAATTATTTGTTACACTTCAGATAGGTATTTGTCAGTAAAACTAATTATTCCTCGAAATGTAACTGGGTACAAATGAGAAATGAAATAAATTTTCTTGCTGGAGAACAAGATACTTCCACACCCAGCACTGTCCAAGCTGTAAGGACTCTGGGAAGCAGGCAGTTGGATAGATCCTGAATCGCATCTCACAGCTGCTGCTTCACTTTCTGTGAGAGCAGGGCTGCACTGATTAAGCATGTATATTTGAAGAGCTTTTACTTTTGGTTTCTTTTCTAGCCATCTTTAAATCACAGAAGACTACAAATAGGTGGTATTCTTCCTTAAACACCAGGTCACCAATCCCAATGACATTTTCCCCCACCCCACACACAGTTTTTCCTGGTCAAACCATTTTCCCTTCCTTGATCCAATTCTGCAGTTTCTCATATTTTTAGTCCTATCCCTTTTACCTAAAGTGATTTTCCTCTAACATTCATTTAACAAAAGGCATCAATTACTACTTTTTGAAAACGTTTACTTGTCACTTCAGTTTAACTTGTTCTTATATAGGTGGGAATCCTTAGAATGCTTTGCCTATACCAGTGTTCTGACATTTTAAAATATATAACCATGCAGAATGTTGTAGTAATTTAAAAGATATGACCTTAAATTATTTGATTTTACTGTTACCGAAAATGTCACTTAATTTAGCTCCCCTTGAATGGGTGCTGGACTTAGTGACTCTCTTAGTGAATAAAATATTACAGAAGTGATGGAATATCAGTTGCAAAATTCAACTATAAAGATTTGTGCTTTCTTTGGGAACCAGCAGTTAGCGTAATGGCTATGTCGCTGGACTCCCCCGTAGTAGACGGCGGTTTGCGTCCCTGACCTGGTGGCTTAAAACTCACGCTGGGCACTTGTGTGTGTGTGCCCAAGATCCTGAGAGGAGAATGGAGGAGAAGGGATTGCAGCGTGACCATCCCCCCTGGGGGGGGGTGATTTCTCGCTTTCTGTCTCTATGTCTCTCTCTGTCTGTCTGGCGAGCGCACGCGCCCTATAGCAAAAACCTCTCAAAAAAAAAAAATGATTTGTGCTTTTCCTTCTGGAATGTTCCCGCCCGCTCTT
>NW_006159990.1:4101832-4106957 GCF_000334495.1 Tupaia belangeri chinensis | reverse complement strand
CCCTCTCTGAGAGGAACCACCATTGTGGACACCATATGAATTCTGAAGGAGGTCCCATAGCACCTCTCCTTAAGATGTCAGGACATTCCTGAGACCTGCCCAACACTGTCAGTTATTTGGGAAACAAAGCCTCCTCACTGAACATTGAGATGACTACTGCGCCCACCAACAACCTGACTGAAGCATAAGGAGTGACACTGAAGCAGAAACACCCAGCGAGGCTGCCCAGATTCCTGACCCTCAAAAACTATGAGGTGATCAGTGTTTATTGTTTTATGCTGCTGGTTTTAGAGAATTAACAGAGAAGAGCAGAGAACTAATACACTCATATTTCCTTACTTCCCTTTTTAGGATATTACGAAGTTTCTGAAGACAAGTATACCTACTTTGATGTTGTGTTTTTAGTCAAGATGATGAATGAGAGCAAAAGTAAAACATGAAACCTCAAAAGATTAATCCAATAAAAGTTTATTGTCTGCTAATACCAATTCCAACATGGATGAGGAGACATAATAAAATATAAATGCATAATTAATATAATGGCAACAAATTGTCTGAAAAATACAAAATGCTAACTTAATGGAATTACTGAAGAAGGGATGGTAAAGGACAAATTTATAGAAAGTGGTCAAAATGTCTTCTATGAGAAGATGATGCAGTGCTGAAATATGAACATGACAAATTGACTTTAAAATAACGTAGAGAGAGCATTATAGACTGAAGAAACAGCAAGAGCAAACAGAGAGAAGGATCTTCCTTAACTGTTTGAAAGGATATAAAGTTGGTGGCAGGCAGGTATCCTCTAAAGTAGTATTTTGTAGGCAACAGTGAAGAGTTTGGAATTAATTGGAGACTTTTATGCCCAAAAATGTTAATATAAAATACTAGATTTTGAATTTCTTAGGTTTGTTTCCCAACAAGCAGAGCAGGAGACAGTGGGAATGAGGAGAGCAAGAATGTGGCGTCTGGTGGAGACCAGTTTCAATACGATCCCATTGAAAAACTCAAAGAGCACAAATTGCACCAATGGTTAGTCTTGACCTCAGATAAGGGTCAACTTTTTTAACTCACCTGGCCATTTTTTGTCCTGAGACTATTAAGGACTGTTGCCTCTGAAAAGGCAGCTCTTACTCGGTGTAAGTGGATCTGTCAAAGGAGACCAAAGTTCGCTGTGAATTATCATCGGCCAACATTCACAACAGCTGTGTGATGGGTGCCCTAAGTGGAAAAAGAGATTAAGGTGGGTCCCTAAGAGCATCTAGAGCAGTCATATTGGCCATGTGGTGGGGTCAGGAAACTGGAGGGTAGAAAAAACAACTGTAGACTGTTATAATATTAAAAATGAGGAGAAAGAGTAGATTAAACTGAGATAGGATTTTAAAAAGTGGAGTTAAAGGGTAATGGATTCAGGATGCATTCTAGAAAAGGAGCAAAGAGACTGGATATATGGATAGAGGGTAAGTAGAGAATCAAAGATAATTTTTTTTTCTTGGTCCGTATGACTAGACACTGGTGTTACAGAGAAAATAGAGGAAGGAATAAATACGATATACTATACATCTTCTTAAGATCCCTCAAGATTATTTCTATTTTATAAAGGCACTTCACTTCACATATCACTTAGAGAGAACTGGGTAGCATGAGGATTCGAGAGGGGGAAGAAAACTTACAGAAGGGAATTAGAAGTCAGCTAAAGGAAGTGAGTATAAAGATGGTAAGAAAAACAATAGAAATCAAGAGGACAATGAAATAAAAATGTATGAGTTATGAATAGGAAAAAAGAGACACCAGGGATAATTAATCTGAAGGGGTTAAGGAAGAAATAAAATTGAAAATAAGATAAAGCAGTGGCTCTCTAAGTATGCCAGTGGACTCTTCAGAGTTCCCTGAGTCCTTCTCAGGACCTCCTTTGTCCTACTCCACAATGGTGTGAGGTCAGACTTTCCTCATACGCTTCAAGCAAACAACATAAAGCAACAGATTGAATGCAGAGGAAGATAATGCAAATCCAGCTACCTCTTATTAGATCAAGCACTAAAGCAATTTGTAAAAATAAAAAATGAGGCTATTCTTTTTATTACTTTTTGAATATTAGTTATTTTCATAAAATGTTTATTTTAGCATGCATGGACTTATGTTATTTTTATAAGAATATTTTAGGGACCAGCAAATGGCATAATGGTTACATTGCTAGACTCCTATGTAGTCGACCACAGTTTGAGTCCTAGACCTAGCAGCTTGAAACTCACGCTGGGTGCCTGTGTATGCATGCCCAAAATCTCTAGAGGAGAATGGAGGAAAAGTGATTGAACGTGGCCATCTTCCCCAGGGGGCGCGATTACTTACTTTCTGTCTCTCTCTGTCACTCCAGCAAGGGCACATGACCAGTACAAAATATCTCTCCCTCTAAAAAAAGTAATATTTTTCGACTTTATTACATTTTCTAATAAGGTAGATATTAATAACAAGTACAAAAGCTTTTTGGGGTCCACAGTAAATATTTTTTTATTTAATTCATAATAGAGTATGTGCAGTTTCACGTGACAATAGAGACAGAAAGGGAGAGAAAGAGAGAGAGAGATGAGCAGCCTCTACAAGCTCTAGTCGTACTGCCATCCCCTTCCATCAGTCCTTTTGCCTGTTGTGTCCCCGGCACTGATGTACATGCCTGTAATATTTCAGCTGTCTTGGCCAGAATTTCAAACTCTGATCACCGTATGAGATTCATTACCACTGGGCCACAGAGCTGCCTAGACCTAGCAGCTTGAAACTCACGCTGGGTGCCTGTGTATGCATGCCCAAAATCTCTAGAGGAGAATGGAGGAAAAGTGATTGAACGTGGCCATCTTCCCCAGGGGGCGCGATTACTTACTTTCTGTCTCTCTCTGTCACTCCAGCAAGGGCACATGACCAGTACAAAATATCTCTCCCTCTAAAAAAAGTAATATTTTTCGACTTTATTACATTTTCTAATAAGGTAGATATTAATAACAAGTACAAAAGCTTTTTGGGGTCCACAGTAAATATTTTTTTATTTAATTCATAATAGAGTATGTGCAGTTTCACGTGACAATAGAGACAGAAAGGGAGAGAAAGAGAGAGAGAGATGAGCAGCCTCTACAAGCTCTAGTCGTACTGCCATCCCCTTCCATCAGTCCTTTTGCCTGTTGTGTCCCCGGCACTGATGTACATGCCTGTAATATTTCAGCTGTCTTGGCCAGAATTTCAAACTCTGATCACCGTATGAGATTCATTACCACTGGGCCACAGAGCTGGCCCACTCACTAATTCTTAAAAGGAAAAAGTGGTCCCATGACCCAAAATTTTGACAATGATTACTGTAGAAGTTATCAAGGTTTTGTGACTTTCGTTAGTTAATATGCTCTTCTACCTAACTGTTGTATATTTTAGAAGAAAATGTTATCACATGGTTATTCAGTAATTGTAATAGAGTTTCCACTCTGAAAAAAATAGCCAAACTTGCAATGTAAGAGGAAAAAATATTCTGAGTGTCATCAGTTTACCTTCAGCTTTGTTAACTCGAAGTCTGTTTTGTGAACAGAGTCAAAACAATATGTGCCCAATATGAAAATCCTCTTTTTTTTTTCCTGCTTTCCGTTTTTCTATCTAATCTACTCTTGTGCTCCATAACTGATAAGGATAGGTATGTTATTGTCTAAGAAACGGAGGAGCAGATGCTTCCAAACTCCATTAGCAATAGAGAAAATTCTCTGAACCAAAGTCATTGATTTTGATAAAATTTGAAAGTCTTGAGGCTGTTTTTAGAAGAAATCTCAATATGAGAACATATAAGGTCTAAAATGAGAGCCGTAGCACCATTACAGATAGAAGACATGCCAGGGACCAGCTAAACAGTGAGTTTCCTCCTGCCCCTCGTTATTGCTCCTTAATGCCCTTTTATGCTTTTTTCTCTTAGTTCTCCTCTTTTCACTGCATGATACTATCTCCTGTATTCTCTGAGTCAAATTGCATGGAGTGCCATTTGCTCCAATCCTTAGAATTCTCAGGCGATATCTTTTCAGGGGTTATTGGCAGCTTATCCCCACTACCATTCTCTCTTTGGCGGCCCCTCTCAAATTTCTCAGATCTGTAGGCATAGACATCTTACTGAGAAGAGAACATGCATTATGAAAAATACAATGTATATTTTTTGCACCTTAATTTTTTAATAAATGTTTTAAAGAAAGTAGAAATTTTCAAAGACAACAAAATTGAATTTTTCTGAAATCTTTTGTGGTTGGGACCCATTTATATGTAGTATAACCCTTGTCGTTAAGGTTTTTATTTGTTTCATTTAATGTGATTTTAATGTGAATCACCCTGACTTTGCTTAAAATTAAAAGAGGAGAGATCCAAGATTTTTCCTCCAGGTTAAGTCTTAAATATCTAAAAATTGTTTCTTTTCCTTGGTTTAAAATATTCTTTATTCATTCTGTCAACGGACAATTTTTGAAGAGTAAATCAGAGGAAAGAAATAGATCCAAAGGAAGGTGGAAGGACTTGAAAACACTCTCGGAAATAGATGCGGACATAGTGTAATGTAAATATCAGTAATAAAAGATGTACCAACCTAGGAAAAAAAAAAAAAAGCCTGCCATTCAAAGCTTAAAAATAAGGTGCAAGAATCTGAAGCAAAATCTTTTCCCATATATCAGGTACTATAGAAAATTTTGATAAGGGAATGTTCCAGTAGGTGTGATAAAGAATATTAATCATATGATTGTTATCAACATCATTCCTGACAAATAATAAAGACACATAAACCAAGAATATACATAAACAGGGCCACCATAATGTCACAGATTCAGATTTACAAAAGCGGGCCACTTCCTGCTCTATTGTACTAATGGAAGTGTTAGATTCCATCTGTGCAGATGTGTGCTGAAAGTGCACAATTAACTTGTACTGAGATCCATAATCATGGATTGTTTCTCATTTTAAATTCAGACTGTGTCAGATGGTGATTTTCGTATACGATTTTAAGCCATGAGAACGGATTTTTGTTTTTTGAAGGGGTAAAAATAATTTAGAAATTAGAGTTAGGTTTTATCCTTTACAAAAATTTCTTAGGTTTGTGTGTGTATATATATATATATATATATAT